>NW_008677677.1:137815-141951 GCF_000695815.1 Acanthisitta chloris | reverse complement strand
GTGCTAGTTACCAGTATGCTCAAGTAGAATGGTTGTTGTCCAGTTATGTAGGACACGGTACTACTCACTTATTCCTTGCACAAATGATACCTCCTGCTGTGATGCTGAGGAATGCATTGTCACACCCCCTCACACAGATTTGGCCCCACACTGTTGTGGCATCGTTGGCTGAATCTTTCTGAAACAATGCAGCAGCATCTGTGGGGAAAACAGCTATGCTGCAAAGATAGAACACAGAAGCTGCCAGTGAATGGGTTTCCTCCCTGACTTCAGCAGAACTCCCTACACAGTTAACAATGATACTGTAATACGTAGAAAAGTGGGTAAGTTCACTAATATGGTTTTTCAGGCTGGATTGTGTGATTCCATATTGCCCAAATGATAAGTATGCAAACTACATTTGCCCAAGTTTCTCTTGTTGCAGAGCTAACTGAACTCAATTGTTTTACTACCCAAGGATTATTCCATGTAGTGATACTGTCTGCAGAGTAAATCACTATAGCACTACATTGATAAATTGGCAAAACTCAGTGCAGAGACAGAGAAAATATAGTGTGAACACTGTCAACAGAGTCTGTCTATAAATCAAATCCATGGTGAAAATCTCCATTTTGAGACTTCCCCATCTTTTCTCCCATTTACAGTTGAGTCACCTTTGCCAGCAAGACTATAGAAAATTTAAACTGGGTAAAGTTATTTTACTTGTTTGTTACAACTTTTGCATAAAATTACATTAAGCTTCTGCAGCCATATCAACCACCCACCGGAAGTTTGAAAAATTAGTTCATATGAAAATGCTTGATTACATGAATTAACTGGTAGGATAGACATTGAATAGTAGACGCATCCCATCCCTGGTCAAAGCAAATGACTCCAGCATGACAGCCAGAGTGTAAGTCCAAAAGCTGACCTGAATCTCAGACTTGGACTCTAGAACTGGAGGTTAAGGGCTCCCTGAAGTGGAAAGTAAATGTCAGTCTATGGGTCTTTGTGAAACTACTACTTGCCTGTAAATATAATTCAGTTTATCTATAACTTCCTTTCTTTGGCCGTGGAATGAATAAATGTTAATGGAATATAGCTAGACTTGTGTAAGCCATTTCACATGGGATCACATGGCACAGTGATTATTAATAAGATAGACTGATTCAAGAGTAATGTGCCATATGTGAAACAGGAGGACTTCATTAAGTCATAGGGCTCAGATATAAATTGAAATGGGAAATCATCACTGCATGACAAGTTCCCATGGAGGTTCATTAACATTAACAATTTCATCAATGGTTTGCAAAGAGCCCTATAAATTTGGTGCTAGTAATAATTATGGATGACAAAAAAAAAAAGGTAGGAATGATGAATTATAAACATTGGTCATATTTTATTATTTCAACTGTATTTAAGGTCATACATCAAGAAAGATATGTCACTTGCAGAAAGAGGCTGAATGGTCTGTCTTGGAAAGAAAGAAGATTGTTGTAAAAGAAGTTATTTTTTCAGTGTTCATGGGTTTTCATTTTAGTATTTGGCTGGGAGAGATAAAGCATGTGAATGGTGGTATATGACTGGGAACCAAGAGGTTGCATTGCAATGTTATGTCCAGTTCTCATATTCATGACAAGAAGACCAAAGATAAACTGAATGGTTTCAGATGAAAACAACATTACAAAAAGAGTTTTATAACAAAGGAGCTGCTGGGATTAATTTATTTTCAAAACAAATAGAGTCACTTGGTGATAGTCTGAAATACCTACATAAGCAATGGGAATTGTCAACAGTGGACTCTTCACAGAGAGGTATATCAATGTCCAATGTCTTAAAGCGAAACACATATAAAGCAGAATTAAGACCTGTGTTTTAATTGTGAATATCTGGTATTAGGGATTAATTACATTTTTGCATTCTCTATCAGTAGCTAGAGCTTGATTGACATCATTCTCATCATGACCATTTTTCTAAAGATACACCCTAGTCAAACAGCTGCTAGTCTTGAAGCAGGAACTTCCATTGCAAACCCCATGGCTGCTGTTAGGGAAGAGATCAGACTCAGAGACACCTTTTCTTATCTTAAAGCAGTATGTTTGCATCCTTTGCATGTTTTCTATACTTAGAGATTAAGAATGAGCAAAAGTATAAATCAAAGTGAACTAGTTCTTGCAACTATGATGGAAGTAGTTATTGACAGTCATTCAGATTTTACTTGGTTGCACCTGCTTTACACACAAATGAAGGAGGGCTGCAGCAAACTACCACTATATATACCCCACTATATATTTCCCACTGTATATTTCACTATGGATTTGAAATCAACTCAAGGGAAAGAAATTCTGGCCACTGGAGATTTGAAACACATCTTGTGAAGTAGCTGATCTGATTTTTGGTCCAATGAACTTCAGAGATGTGTGGCTAAGATTTCATTTTTTAATTTTTTTTTTAAACAAACTGTGGCTTATGAAATAAACACCTTTATGAATGAAATTGCTCCCTTAAAATGACAAAATGTACTTTAAAGAAACCCCACATTTACTCAGCTGACCTTACTATAAGATGGGGAAACATGCTGTCACTATATGTGTTATTAGGATCTTCAACAGAGAGAAATAGCAGAAAACATAGGAACAGGTGGATTGTTCATGTGTTTCAGAAGAGTAATAGCTGATGAGAGTCAGAAGATTGTGTAAGTGACCTTCTAACAAGATTTACTCTATATACATCCTCATTTATGGGAAACTGTTACCTAGCATTAAATTTCCCTTCTATGCTAAAAGTAGCCTTTTCAGAGAAGTACAAGAATGTGACTATATGATCAGGAGTTTCTATTTCATGTTAAACAGACTATGAAAGTGTCTATGCTATTGTCTTTCTTACATATTTTCTAATATTCCTTGGCAATAATTTTTACAGAATACATGAAAGGTAAAAGTATCTTTGTATATTATGAAACTTAAAATATCTTCAGCCTTCTATGTGGATTTTAAAATTCAGAGTTGTGCAGTCTTTCAGCATCAGAAGATGACATGGTTCTGGCAGAGAAGCCACTGTAGTCAGATTGAGGATGTGACCCACTACATGCATTTACTTCAAATTAAACAAACATTTTCTTCTGCAGACACAGGATATACCAGCATGTGTGTGAAATATTTATACTATCCCAGGCTTTCCCACTGGCATCAATAGAAATTCTATGTATGAATGTAGGAAATATTATTCTTCAGGCAACCTCCAGACCTGCGCAAGTAGAAAATTTGGTATTTTCAGTCAGATTCACAGTGGGTGTGAATCTTCATTGAGTTCCTTGATGTTTGCTGATGTAGAGCAGCAGAAAATTTGATCTCCCTGTTATTCTGTTATTAAGTTCTGCTGTTTAGAAGGTGGTAGCAAAGTTCAGGATATGTATCTGACCAAACAAGTGGTTCAGTGAACACACAAGAGTGTGTTTTTTAAGGCATCTGTACCTTGCTGCTGTTGACTTTACCAGAAGTATCCTAGGGCTGAAGCATAAATTTCTCCCTTATTAGAGAGCAGAGAAGCAAGACAGGAAAGAGGCATATGAATTCCCTCAGCATGTTAAAATATTGACCTAGATTCTGTGATGAAGCTCAATTGACCTAGATAGTGTGCTTAGCAATTTTAAAAAAGGCCAATAGCTATGTCCTTCATTTATAAATTGCCAGAGATTTTGTGTTGTAAGTTAATAAAATAGAAGCCTTATGTCAGCATATTGCCCAAAATAGTTTTGTGCCAGCATGATACCAAAGGTAATCTTCCCATAGAGAATGGAGGGAGATGGAGAGAGAGGGACAGACAGGTCATGCTGGATGAGGTGTTGAAGGCTTACCCAGGTCAAGCAGACAGAGGGCTTTTAGTGGAGCAGTGAGCCTAATGGAGATTTCTGTTCCCAGACTGTCAGGTGAGCCTTTCTTCCTGAGCTTATGCCCACTCAGACAGATGAGAACATGCATCCACCAACATAGCAAGCATGAAAAATCGTGTCAGTGTCCAGTGAATTCTACATGGTGAATTCTCCCGTGCTTGTTGCGTTAAGGGATCTCCCTTGGCTGTTTCTGAAAAGCAGCAACTTCTGAATTTCTTCTCATTTGTAACTTGCTGTTTGAGTGTTCCTACTCTGCCTTAAGGTG
>NW_008677677.1:128168-137783 GCF_000695815.1 Acanthisitta chloris | reverse complement strand
AAATGACCATATGATGTGGACTCTATATGAGCTACTATTGTCTCTTTTCTTGTGCTTGATGTTAGGATCAGGATGTGCAGAAGCTTTCCCTGTGTAGGTTTAATACAGGCTGAGGCACAGGGACAATCCTGGCTTGTTATGAAGGTCGGTGAATAAAAAGCTTTAGTTTGTTCTTTAAAATAGGTTGTAAACTTGTACATCATCTTACCACCTCAACGTGTTTACTAGCTACAGTTTAGAGTCACTGTGCTGTAGACCAGAACTATATCTGGATCCTGGATCCATTGCTTGTCAAAGGAAGAAATGAAGGGATATATCATAGCAAAGCAGCATTTCATTTATAACTATTAGAATTAGTCGGCTTGGAGCTTAAACCTGCATACTGTGCTATCACAATTGGAGCTGAGTGGAAGTGGTCTTGAGATCATTTACTTACTAATTAACTGTTGTCGTGGAGTGTACTTTGCCAACTGTACATTGCCACATCACCGTTCTTGAAAGTCACACAGAAGGGAGCATGTGAAAGTGCTCTGTATTAAGAAACGCAACAACATTATTTCCAAACCTGCTAAACTGGCATTATATTCCCTACGTTATTATATTTGGCTACTGTTTAGGGATGGAAGAATCAGGAACCTATAATTTAAAACCTTGTAGAATACCATGGTATAAAAACTTTTAGCTTATTTAAAGGTTTAAAGTTTGGAAAGTGTTAGACAAAGAGAAAATGTGGGGTTTTTACTATGGAAACTATTTTTGTCTAAAATGATATTCAAAGTAAAAGGCTTTTATTAATTCTGGGAACCCCCAAATTTCTGATGTCTTCCCTCCCACTGTTACAAAGTCATCTGGTTTTGTACATAACAGCAAGTAATCCAATTGCAGAGGGCCCCCTTTAATACCATGCAGAAATATGGCTTAGGTGGTGTATACAGTTTTTTGCAGAATCAAGACTTCAATTCATCCTCCAACTAAAAATTATAGGAGTGCATTCAGTGATTAGTAGTATCAGATATAAGAGCTGACATCAGCCTTTGGCCATTCCTTACTCAGGGTTATTCATTGCAAATAACAGTTTGATTCTACATAACACTGCTCGCATGCATTTGAAGGCTGCTTTTTGAAAAGTGCTGAATCTTCTACCATTGTTGTAAGAAACAGAATTGAGAAAATACTGAGAGCTTTTTGAAATCTTACTGTAATTGTGCCATCCTCACTCACCAAGATCCACACTTTGTTTGAAATGAGTCAAATTTGTTTTAGTGGGCCTATTTGAAATAATTCATCCACTCCATCTTTCCTCTCTCGAAGTCTCAGCTGGTAAATTGTGACCATTTTGGGTACTGTATGCCAAGAAAGATATAAAACAGTTGAGAAGGATCCAGATATAGGAAAGCCTGGAAAAACTGAGTTTGTTTATCTGGAAAATGAGGCTGGGGAGTACAATGACAGTATTTAAACATATGAAAGGTAGTAAGAAGGGGAAAAGTATAAACCTTACTTCAGAGACATTTAAGTAATACATTCAGAATAAATTCTCAGTTGTAAAGATAACTGAAGTCTTCAAGACTGGCGAAGGCCACAATACTGCTGTACTGAAGATGTTGCACATAGAATAGGTTGCACATTCATCCTATCAGGATTAGCTGAGACGAAATTGATTCCAGCTTGTATTGAGAAGAGAAGTTTTGGGGTTTTTTTGGTATCTTTTCAAGTAATCTTTTGACATCTCTTCCAACCTATTTCCTATCATGCTATAATTTTCTTTGTTGAAAGAAGAAATCATGGCAGAACAGGCTCTTTCATTTCCCATCAAGAATGATTTCTAGGAATAGTGTTCTTGCTGAATGTGGTATTTGGATAAAATGTTGACCTTAACAAGCAAAGGAATTTAGTATACACTGTGTGCTTTCTAATAGCTCACAATTGGTGTGTGGTTGTGTGCTGTAGTATTGTGAAGAGCTGCGTCGGGGAGTGACTGAGCTGGATGCCCTGCTTCAGGCATGGGGACTGTGTGAGGGGGAGAAAGAAGAGGACAACCTGGTGTGAGTGACTTATCCATCTCATTCAAATAGCAACAATGATGAGAGGGAGTGAAGTCTGGAGAGGCTGAGGGAAGGATGCTAAAAGCATGAGATATCAGAGGACGGAAATCTCCCTAGAGTTCAACAGAGAGTTGAGCAGAGCCTCCAAGGGGAAAGGTGAAGTTTAAGAAAAAGTAGGTATGTATTCTTTGTGTATGAACCTAATAGGATAGAAATTCGTGTTATATAAGTTTCTCTGGCCATCATCCTCATCTTTCCTCTCCCAGCAAGAGAGGAAAAAGAAAAAAAGAGCCCTTGCTCTCAAGTCACAAGTAATGCATTCACTTGCTCTTTCTTTCTTACTAGCCCTTGTGTATTCTGTATGCTGGACTGTTCAGTGTCCCAGTTTGAAGAGGTGTGAAGAATATTATGCTTCAAGTTAGGATGTAGGTTAGCACACAGGAAGAGAGCCTGCTGCTTCAGTTCTTGTATATAAAATGGACTGTGCTGTTGTTTCTTCCAGGTGTGATTCATGAGGAACCATAAGCCTGTTGTGCACTGTTGTGGTTTAACCCCAGACACCAGCTAAGTACCACAAAGCCACTTGCTCAGTCCCTGCCCCTTCCCTGTGAATGGGGATGATAATTGAAAAAAAAAAGAAAAGTAAAACTCATGGGTTGATATAAAGTAACAATTGCTCACCACCTGCTGCCTGCTGCCCAGCCCATTTCCAATCACAGATCACCCCCCCCACCTCAGCCAACCTCCCTCCAGTTTGTACACTGGGCATGACTCTTTGTGGTATGGAATATCCCTTTGGACAGTTTGGGTGTCCTGGCCGCTCTCTCCTGTCTTATTGTGCACCTGCTCACTGGCAGAGCATGGGAAACTGAAAAATCCTTGACTTAGGGTAAGCACTGCTTAGCAACAACCGAAACATCAGTGTGTTATCAACATCAGTCTCACCCTAAATCCAAAAAAATGCAACACTGTACCAGCTACTAAGAATAAAATTGACTTGATCACAGCCAAAACCAGGACACAAACACCCAGACAGAAAGTGTAGGTGCCTAGTGCAAGAGATAAAAGACCTGTTTCTCATGCGTTTCTAATATAACGCTTTTAGGCTGAGGAGAGTGGCAAGATGACAGACATACTCCCTCCTTTCTTAACCTGTGTTGTCTCCATTTGTGTCCCTGCTGCTGACCTGTGATCATTGCTCCATACTGCCCATTTTCGTGCTCAAGGAGGGAGGGACATAGAGCTAACTCAGACTTGTGAGTACAGTGGATTTAATGCTCGTGTTTGTTAGCTAACGCAAAAGGAAGAGTCACCATACTTACACCCATTTGTGGATTTAGCCCCAGATACCTAACTGACTTGTCATTGCTCTGGTTATGCATGGGATACTTTTTTTTGCTGAGTTAGTAAGTTAACTATATGATATGGACATATTTGCCTTTGCTTCCTTTACATAATTATTGCTATTTGTGAATGATTACTCATATTCAAAAGTTATTTTCCATCTTTTGTTGGTTTGAACTTTAATTAAATTGTTATAAATGTATTCAGCTTTCTGAAAATGTAAACTAAGGAGTTAACTAGCACAGCATTTTGATTCATGTAATTGTTCCCCATCACAAATTCAGAGAAGTGCCCTAAATATTAATAGATAATTAAATGAATATGACAATGATCCTACATCCTACTCTATTATTTGACTCCCAAAATAAAAAAATTAATAACTTGAAAGTAATATTGCATTTTCATGGTAAAAGAGATTATTTTGGGTGGTCCAAGAGGGTATAGGTAGCACTGGAGCAGAAACATTTCCTAACTGTGAGGGTTATTATTAGAATAATTAAACCTACTAACTTAGTCTGTAGAGGTAGATCCAACAAAACCCAGTGTGTGTCATTGTGTGCCCTGAAATACACATCTAATAAGGGAATAAAGTGCTCTGGAAATCAAATTTGGAAGAATTATCATTTGACAATTTCAGTGAAAACTAACCCCAAAGTTAACAACTGCTTTACTGAGAACCAGACACATTGTGAAACCTTCTCAACCCACATCCTGTTCAAGGTACTGTGCAAGATGATACTTGGAATACACCAAAGCTATGCGCCTTTAAGAGGTCCCTGGTGTAGCACTATTAATAGGCTTTTTGTTGTGCTACTTCTGTTTTAATTTGTTCTGGACTTTATTAAACTCCTTTATTAATCTCCATTTTTAACAGACACCCGAGCATATGCCAGGCTATTCCTGGAAGACTGAAAGGCAGGGTAAGTACAAGAAGTAATTTATTAAACAAGAGGTAATTCTACTAGGTTTTTTTTTAGTTGTTTGGGGTTTATTTTTTTGTATGGTTAGCTCTGAAAGATTATCAAAATGAATTTTATTTTAGAAAAATACATATTAATGTCATTGCTTACAAGGATTTAAAGGTAATATGCTCTTAGTTACATAACCTCGCTTCTCAAACACTGATTAAGGAAAACTCAAACATTTTTCCCCTTTACTAACATTTTGTATTTTTAAGCAAGGGATTTAGGCCCATTGAGGACTCAGGACTGTGAAGAATCTGTTTAAGAAGGTAAGCAGGGAGACTTGGGACCTAATCCTGCTGCCATTTACACTTGAGGTCCTGCATCCAAGGCCTTCAGTTTCAGAGTAGCATTATTGCATCAAAAGGTCTACCAGAACTTTGAGAATGATGAAATTTTTGAGGTATTGAAAACAAACAATGAATTTTCAAATCTCACAATGCCTATCCCTTGCAGCATGTGGAAAAACATTCGAAATGGAAATTAAATGATGCTTTAATGAGATTACCTTCTACCACTAATAATCTCACTGGGAAGGAGTGAGCCTAGTTGCCTTAAATTGAGCATTTTCTGCTTTTTTTTTAATTGCTTTCTCTGATAAGCAGGCAGCACTAGTATCCTAAGAGCCCACATGATAAAACTGTGCATAGTTTGCTTGCATTTTTATCTCCATCTGATTTAGACTGTATACCATATGTGAGATTCAGAAAGAAAAATTCCTCTTTCTCCATGAGAAGCCATGACATGTGGCACTCATTTAGACAAAGAATTCATGCAGAGACATGGAGAGGTATTTTTGATTTTTCATTTCTGTTATGAAATATGCCATTTTTTGTTGAGCAATTTCATACTCAGAGATTCTCCTTCTTATTTGACTAACACAGTCCTTTCCAAAGTGAAGACATCTTTCTCCAGAGTACGTGAAGAAAGGAGACATTCATGTCTGAATGAGGTGTAAGGAACATGGGACAAATGTATTTTACTCAGTGAAGAAATTTAAAAAAAATTATATTCCATTCTGAAAAAATGACCCACCCTATCAGGTATTAAGTGTGAAATTATTTTTCCTCTCCCATTTTCTTCAGCTCCACCCCATGAAACTTCTAGATCCAGACCATTAAAAGAAGAGTTCATACTTCACAGAAATCCAGAGGAAAAAAAGAAAAGGAAAAAAAGAAAAGGGAAAAAAGAGGAATGTTAGGGAGGTCACCAACATAACCCTGTTATCCACATGAACATGAACACAAAAGGTAAATTCTGCTCTGTAACCAAGTCTTTTGTGTCACTCCTGCTTCAGAATGAATTGTGATCTTTGTAAATTATATTTCATAAATTAAAAAAAGACTTTAAAGCAAATGATTATTAGACTGGCACGGTTGTTCAGCTCATTAAGAGCTATACCAAAAATAACAGAGGACAACCTCATCACAGAGTAATGAAATCCAATTGAAACTGTTACTTTTGGCATTTCACTTAATCTCTTATGCATACATGTGATGTCAAAGTTTCTGGATTTGTGAAAAAATGGATATTTTTTTTACCTCTTTGGGAACAGCCTCTATGTTCTATTATGCATGTTTATGCATAGTGTCCTGAAGTCTTTCCGATGTAATTTTAGGAACAAGCACTGCAAGTGAGTTACTAATTGCAAAAGCATGAAACTGGATTTCGCAATATTACGTATTGAGGAAAAGACTATCCTACAGAGTAAAAACCGTCTCCCACTTTTTCTTTTCCCAGATGAGAGCCTGTGGTTTGGAGACGCCCTTGCTGGGTGCCTATGGGTCTCCTGATGTAGAAGAGAGTTGGGGATGCTGTGGGTGCTAGGGACAGCTGGAGCTGGGGCTGGGGGTGCACCACTGGGCTTTGCTCCCATCCAGTCCTGTAGATGGTTTGATTAGACTGGCAAGTGTTATCTGCTTCCCAAACATTGGCTCCCCAGCTCATACAAATGTCCAAACCCAAACATGATGATTTAAGGCAGTGTGTCAAGGTGAGGAGGCCCAGTCCTGCCACAATCTCCCTGTTTCTTCCTTCCATGTTCACACAGGAGCCACAGCTGTGCAATGCGGGAAGGTGCTCACACAGCACTGCACATTGTCCTGGTGAGGAAATGAGACGAGCCTTATTTTTTTTGTTTCTCTGCTTGCTCCGTCTTTGAGACCTCAGTGTGTGGAGTTCAGTGTGCTGCTTGCTTCTGTATATGGTTATATATTCATACTGCAAAACCAATCCTGGAAATGACATCCCTTTTTAATTGCTTGTCCTTATTAAAACGAAAAGAAGGACACGGCAGACAAAAAGACTGCGTAGTTGTGCTTAAGTACTAACAGAAATGTGAAGTTGATGATGTTAAATCCAGTATTAACTACCCTGGAGAAGAGGCCATACCCACAGAGAAATCAGATGCCCACTTTCTTCCTAAATAGTAGATGGGAGGAAGGCACTGAGACCCTTGGCTTGGTCCAGAATGAATAAAGTCTTGAGATCTTGCAAAAATATGCTATATGCATGGTTCTGGCTATGGCTGCTCATTCCCTCACACTTCTCACAGTTGTCAGCAGTGCTGGGCCAGCTCTGTGCTGCACATTTCTGGCTCTGGGGAGACAAATGTGGCTGCAAACCCTGGGGAGAGCTCTAGTCTCAGCAGCCTTGCACTCCTCTCTCATGCCAGAACAACTGAGATATAAAGTGTTTGGCCTCTTTGCATTCTGGATCGTGTTAGTAAACCTACAGATCACCATACTGAGATGTGTTGAAGACATGTAGAAGTCCAAGTCTATGCTGTCCTTAGTCTGGGGTGTTTTTCTCTTTTCTCTTTTGGCATTTTTTTGGGGGTCTATGTCTTAGGCAGAATGTGATCCTAAACAGAACAGACCTTTCAGTGATCAGGCCTAAGGACGTGTTAGTTTAGCTTTCTGCTATAGTAATGAGTTGTCACAGACAAGCTTTATAAGAATGCAGCATTGTCTCAAGACTACTAAATGATTAGGTTTCATGAAGGCTGTTGTTTATGTGTACCCAGCAAACTGCATAATCTATGGATTCTTCTTAAAAGAAGAAGATTATGCTTTTGAAAGCTACTTTGATCTCAACGCTGCAACTTCACTACCAAGTCTTAAATGAGCCACAGTATATATTGACCTTCTATGTAAAATATGTGATAAGGACTTGTCTTATTTTCTGTCTTAAAGATGATTATATGAACTGGACCTTCTCTTGTAGTTTCTCAGAAAGACTTTAGAAATTGTGTAAGTGATAGAAATAGTCTTTATCTGGTATTTTGTTTTAAAATACCAGGCTATGTCTGAGACAAATAAAGATATAATCTTCCCAGTTTTCTGCCACTTAGTTGCTTTTTGAACCATGTTTTTGAGAAGCTGGAAATTAGGTAACAAGAAATATCCTGATAAACTGAAATAGCACCTAAAAACTGCAATTCACCAACTCAGAGCAATAAGAACTATTATTTAGACATTGCCTTAATACAGAGGGAAATCAACCCTGGTGTCGGCCAATTACAACAGAATCTGAGCAAACGTGGTGAAGCATTTCCATGAGGAATTGTTCATTGCTTGTGTCAATCTGTACAAATGCAATCAATGCAAGTGCACCCTGTACATATTCTTGCCAAAGGTATTACAAAGACCCAAATTCCGCCCATATATATGTTTGGGTAGGATTGTCTTGTGTGATTCCTTGGGTATTCTGATGTTTGTAGGTACTTGCAGGTTAAAGGGCTAATATGAAACTTAGCCTTATTTGACGAGAAGTGTGATCTCCTGCATTTACACTGCAGTGTTAGTGGAAGATGACTTAGACCTGGATGATCCAACCCAGGAAGGATGGATTGAGTTTAGGATTTCTCTTTTACATCTCCAATCCTTGCAACACTCATGAATCCAATGTGTGCCACCAAGGCTACACTACAGTGGGAGGGGGTTGGGAGGCAGGGGAAGAAGGGTGCTGCCCACCTCAAGGAGGACATCAGCAGAAGAGAGGACACAGGCGCTGCCCTGAGCTCTTCCCTCCAGATCATGGGACCACACTATTGGCTAGCACACAGAGAGAAAGCTTGTATGCTGGGTCAGTTTCTGCTGAAGGAGAAGCTGATTCCTGAGGTGCCTGGGTTGTGGGCCAGATTTGGTACAGGGCTCAGTGAAGTTCTAAGCAGCTAAGCTATGGTGATGTCTTCAGTCCTGTACAGGTGCAGTTGAGAGGTCCCAGCACATGTGTACTTTTGGTTGGTAGAATGTATACCAAATGTCCAGGTTAGGGGATTTGGCATGAGGGAGCTTTAAAGAGAAAGCCATACAGATATACTGGTGGTCTGTCATAGGGCTGGTGAGTGAATCATTTTTATTTATCATACTCATGATCCAGATTTGGCTTTGCAGGGCCAAATAGTCAACCTGTTGCCTGACTGCCCATCACCTTCTTCCTCAGGTCCATCAGAGATAGAGCTGGAGGACTCCTGAGGCAAATGCTCTTTGCTGGCATTGTCATTGCCATCCTACAGCTCATCTCCATCAGATGCACATGCAGTGCATGTGCATGCAGGTGTCACCATGCATGTTGAGTCCTGATCTCATAACAGAACTACTTGTGTACCCAGAATATCACCTGGGCACACACTAACTCTAAATGATGCCATGTATCTGGATATGTGCCTGTCAAGTAGCAGGGAGGGCATGGCATGTTGACAGTAAAATGCATATGTACCTCCCCATACTAATTACTCTACTGCTCATATTGACTTTTGCATGCACTAGGAACTCTCTCTCTGGTTCGTCATAGCTAAAAATTCAGCACACTGATCGCGGCCCTGGCAGTTCTTCTGGTAAACAGCATTTTCTCATATATGACTGTGACTGAACTGTCTGCCTTCCCAGCATTTCCAACAGCAGAGCAAGGCAATGTGAGAGGACCTTTTGTCAGTGTTCTAATTCCTCCTTCCATTCTTGGACAGACAGAGACAAAAAACTTCTATTTTTTTCTTTTACATGAAACCCACAGCCCATCTTTTTTTTTCTTCTTTATAAAGACAGAAAAATTAAGACTGGCTTTGGTTAGGCCTTTGGATCAAGATTTATATTGTTTCTCGGTTTATTTGCCAGGTCCTACTTTAGAGGCAGCAAAAGGACACTGTAATTCTGGTGACCTATTCAGTAGATATTTGCAGGAAAAAATTTGTGTTTAAATAAAGTGGAGGTTATGACACAGGCTGAAAATGTCAGGAAATCCACACTTAAGGCTGACACTAA
>NW_008677677.1:95463-128136 GCF_000695815.1 Acanthisitta chloris | reverse complement strand
CAGCAGGGAATGCCAACCATAACTCTGAATTTCCAGGCTTTGTGTCAGGTTCTGTCAATATAATGTTATTTAAATGGAGTTTTATGCCTGTGAATTCACTTGTGTTTTAATGGCAGGATTATTTTAAGAGGAATAATAATAGAAAAAAAATTAATGTTAGGAAAGATTGATTGTAAAATGTCTGTTCTTATACATGACAGGCCAAAATGGATAACCTTGTATCAGAGCTGTATGTAAGCACCAGACTAGAACCAGCTTCAATTCCTGGCCTTGCCAGACATTTCCTCAGGGTTCTTAGTCATTTAGTTCACCTGTGACCCATTTTCTCAGACTGCAAAATATAAAGAATAGTACTGACCCCCTTCCTAATGTGCTTCATAAACCTGCTGAAGAAAAGTGCCTTATCCAACCTAGGTTTGAACAGAGCAGCATGTTCTGTGTGTGGGAACACAGCATACCTCACACCTCTGGTGAGATATATTTCATCCATCTCCTCTTGCCACGTGCATCTGCACTGCATTCTGGGGCCACTGAAGGACCCCTGACTTGGGCAGGGCTCCCACCTGGAGGTCATTGGCCAGCACCAGCTGCAGCATGTGATTCATCATTCATGCCATCAGCCAGCAGGTCACAACCCACCAGCAGCCCCAGCACCTGCTTGGACTCTGAGGAGAGGGATGGAGGCAGCCAACACAGCAGTTGAAGGGTTTTTCTTTCTCCAGCTGTTCTTACAGAGAGCCTTCTCTCCTGCTTTTCTTTTCCTTTCAATTTCATGGTCTCCTCTTTAACACTTCTGCTGACTCCTGTGTCTTTCATATACGAGGTCTAGAGAAATTAATATTTCTGCCAATTTCAGATGAAATGATGAAGATCAGTTCTTTCAGTTTGTAGTAGAAATCCCTGTGTATTCCTGTGTGTTCAACTTCTGTAAGAATTTAGTGTGGAGAAATGAACTTATTTCATGATACCAGCTAAGAAATTGCCCATGTACTTTTGCTTATGTTGACGCTCCATCACTCTTTTCTAATTCCAAAGAAATTTGATAGGGGAACAAAGTCACAGTATGCTGATCTGATCATAGTGATTTCTAGGAAGACCCACTACAACAGGCAACAGGAAATTAGGCACCTTTGAAAATAAATCCCTCTACGATACACTAGGAACTGAATAGAAAGACTCATTAGCAGTGCAAGTTAGATCAGAGAAGGCAGCAGTAGGAAAAGCAGAACAATCTTGACGTCACCTATAAGTAAAAGGAGAATGAAAATGATGCAGCAGAGCCACTGATCCCCACTTTGCATACCAAAGCTGCTATAAGGAAAACACCTGTAAGGATAACGTAACAATGATTCCCTTAGGAAAAGAAGGATGGTAAATACCATTTGTTAAGCTGTTGCTTTGGAGGTTTTCACAAGCACTTACAGAATAGTTATGAAGAAACCAGCCAAAATTCAAAAATACAGCAACACTGCCTTTTGTAACAGTGTGAAGCAGCTGTCCGTAATCAAGTAGTAACACTCCTGCTCTTTACAGCTTGGCAAAGTTTCTACTCGTCAATAAGCTGAGCAAACAAGCTCCTCTTTATGTACTTCATAGCTCCATAAATACTTTCCCCTAGGAATTTCTTTGGGGTGATTTGCTTCTCTTAAGCATGCTAAAATTAAGAGGGAAGAGGATATAGGAAGGCAGAGGCCAACTGTGAAAAACAAGAGCAATTGGAGGAATTGGTGATACAGCCTATGAAGGGAATTAGACTTGGGAATAAGTGAACAATGGGGAAGGTAAATCTGGTTCCTCCATGCTGCTTGTCTGTTGCCCTGATGTGCATCCACCTGAAACATATTTTTGCCTAAGCAACATTTGCTTTTTCCCTTATGAAATGCACCTGGGAAACTCATGGTTCCTGGAGTTTAAAAATGAGTCATGGTCTCCTACGGAGGCTTAAAATGGGGAAGAGGAAAGTCTCTGTGTTCAAGGACAATATAGGATAGGATATTGAGTAACGAGGGAGGGAAAGCTCTGTAATGAGAAAGAGCTGTCAAGGAAGCACAGAACTCAGGGAAATCATTATATGAAGAGGGAGCAGTCAGAAAGCTGTTGGACTGAGATGTTGTTACAGCTCTCCCCAGAATTTCAAGCTTTGGGGAGATAAGAATATGTTAAGAGGGAGTGGTACTATGTCAAGTCATTAAGAATTATATATATATAAAAACATAAATTAGAGATTCCATCGTTTCAGCTATTAGATTCACATGAACATGATACTGAATCCTCTATGCTCAAATAAATATAGGGGAATTTGGTTTATATTAAAGGCCCAAGTTGGCTTTTGGTGGCATAAATATTTGCTGGGGTAGCAAACACCTTGTTGAACCCCACTCTACATAAAAGTCTTTAATAACGCCTCACAGAGCTTTTCTGGCATTTTTAAAAAATTGCTTTAACTGAACTACTGAATGTGAGACAGATGCACCCCAAGAGACCAGTGACAAGATAACTTCTCTGGAATTTTCATGGCTAAAGTGCTTCAAGTCAGAAGACTGTGCCCCTTTTGTGAGGCTGCACAACTCCCACTGACTTTGATGGGAATTTTATGTATATATATGTAAACACACTCTAAGTGCACCTGGCTTCTCTGGACTAGATATAAAAAATTGCTTCTGTTGTATTGCTTTAATGATATAGAAATTTGAACTGATTAAACCTGTGGACAGTAATTCTCCTGTTCCTTTCCTCTGGTACATTGTAATAGTGATTCATAGTTTTTTTGCTAGATAGAAAGTTTTCCAAAGTGTCAGATATGTTTTCTGGATTAACCCTATTACTAACTGTGTAAGATTTTAAGGACCTCTGTGTTGTTTTCAGTCTGCCTTATAGAATCATAGAATGTTAAGGGTTGGAAGGGACCTTAAAGACCATCCAGTTCCAACTTCCCCTGCCATGGGCAGGACACCTCCCACTAGATGAAGTTGCTTAAGGCCTTATCCAACCTGGCCTGGAACATGAACAGTGTTGGGACATCCAGCTGGGGCAGCCACAACCTCCCTGGGCAACCTATTCCTGTACCTCACCACCCTCACAGTAAAGAATATCGTCCTAATGTCTAGCCTAGATTTGCCCTCTTTCAGTTTGTACCCATTACTCTTTGTCCTATCACTACAGTTCCTGGTGAAGTGTCCCTCTCTGGCTTCCTTGTAGGCCCTTGAGATACTGAAAGGCTCCAAACAATCTTCTCTTCTCCAGGCTGAACAGCCCCAACTTTCTCAGCCTGTCTTTGTAGGGGAGGTGTTCCAGTCCTGTTATCAACTTTTTCTGGGAGGGTCTATTCCTTTATATAGCTATAAGTACTTATTTAAGTGTATCAGATAGCTTCTTTAACACTGTTGCTTTTGAGCACTGCATGGCCTAAAACAGTCTGTGCATTTATATGTGCCAACTTTGTTTAAGCATCTAAAACCTTACCAGGTGGTTTTATACTCGGAAGTCTGCAATCTTCAGCCTTTTCCTTGCTTGCTGGCCCCAGATGGGCTTAGCTCCTGAGTATGCCAGATCAAACTTAGTGACACATAAAGTGATGTGCCTTGTGAATCTCACTTAATTACATCAAAATGAGGTTTACATGGAGTGTGCTGTATATCCTGTCTACTGAGGCTTTTTTTCAGTCTGTAGGAAGGCATTTTCTCTCCCATGAGACAAATGTCCCCTGCCAGACAATGCAAAGCAGCCTCTCACCTTCCCCTCCAGTTGGAGAAAGGAAGCAGGAGGGTTGCCAGCTAGAGTAGGGGAGCATAAACATGCCACATTATTTTGACCTCAATGATGAAAAGAAAAGAAAAGAAAAGAAAAGAAAAGAAAAGAAAAGAAAAGAAAAGAAAAGAAAAGAAAAGAAAAGAAAAGAAAAGAAAAGAAAAGAAAAGAAAAGAAAAGAAAAGAAAAGAAAAGAAAAGAAAAGAAAAGAAAAGAAAAGAAAAGAAAAGAAAAGAAAAGAAAAGAAAAGAAAAGAAAAGAAAAGAAAAGAAAAGAAAAGAAAAGAAAAGAAAAGAAAAGAAAAGAAAAGAAAAGAAAAGAAAAGAAAAGAAAAGAAAAGAAAAGAAAAGAAAAGAAAAGAAAAGAAAAGAAAAGAAAAGAAAAGAAAAGAAAAGAAAAGAAAAGGGATGATTGTTGCAATATAATTTGAGTTTAATCCCATGGTTTTACAATAAAGAGTTGATTTCATTTTCTATGTACTGACTTCTAAATGCACATTCAGTCTAAATGTCAGCTATTTTTTCAATTTAACTGAAGTACTGAATAAAATATAAAAAGAATGGGAGACCAGCAGTGTAATTGCTTTTGTGATAACAAATTTCCTTCCCACTTTTAATCAGGATGGAAGAGTTTTTTGAAAGGCTGGTGCTCAATCTTTATTCTGTACCTCTTGCTGCTGTAGGGCTGTGATATTGGTGAGCATTATTCTTCTTTCATTTGGAAGAGTAATGTAGTTAGGCATGTGAAGTTAGTGTTGTCAAAAGAAATAGAACATGGATGGAGACAGTTAAATGTCCAATGCTTATGTTTGCATTCACTTTGTGCCATGTTGTCTACAACAATGTTCTATATTTCATTGAAGAAAAAGGATTTATATTAATCCTTGAAATATTGTGTATTCTTGGATGTGTAGTTTGGCTTTCCCCATTTCATCATGTTACAGAGGTAGAAGCAAGATGGAATATGGGTATGGAACTGGATCCAGATATCCTTCACATTTGGTTTGGGCCAACAGTTAGATCTAAACTTCCTCCAGGTGCATCCTATCCTAAATTAATTTACTTCTTATTTTCCTGAAATAAATACATTTTGCCCCAGGGTTATAGAGTTAACAGGATTTCATCACTATTTATTAGCACAATTAGAAAATGCTTGTTTGATAGTTCATTATTTTTTCCAGTAAAAATCTCTATGTCTCACAATAGTATATAAACCAGGCAATACATCCCTCTTAAAATTCATATTGGGAAGCATGAAAACTACCAGTGTAGCAGCAGAATATGGTAGTGGTATCCAAAAATGGAAGTTTATAGCTCAATAATGCACGTGTATTGGGTGATCAGGTGATTTCTGGTGCTTCTTCATTTCCTCTCCAAACACAGTTGTTTTATTGTCATAATTACGAGTACAAGGAAATGCTATTGTGTGTTTTGGAAGAGTATTAACTCCATATTAGGACTTAATCTATTTCTGCTCAGAATCACAGAGAATGGTCAGTGGGTTATGTTTACTTTAGTTGTCCTTAGACAGCCCAATTCAGTCTCCTGCACTGCTGTTAATGGACTATTTTCTTTTGTCCTCAATATTGAGTCCTCAAATTGAACTCTTAAAAGGGAAGTTCTGGCAAAGAAAAGGTCAATAAAAGTTAAAGAAAACTTCTGTTGCTAACCTTTAATAAAACTAGGATACTGAAAGGGTTAAAACATGAGTTTGTGAACAAGGTACCCTGATCCAAGCAATGAGATATTTTATGTGGAATTTATTGTCACTAATTGTAAGCAGGTGCATTTGAACCGCCAACCTGCCAAAATGTGTCATGGCTCTAAAACTTAGCTAGGTCCTAATGCAGAGTGAGGTCTGTCGGGTGCTGGTGAGCTGGAACCTTTCTGAGATATGCTCAGAGTGTCTCCATTGGATCAGGGTAGGTGTTACAGAGACATCCACAACCACCACGTGCCTGTTGGGGTTTGCTGTGGCTGGAGCTGCATCAGGAATATGTAGGCATTCTTTTCTTTGAGTACAGCAGCGGTTTGATACTCCTAAATGCCAAAATGTTGTGAGGATTCACTCTCAGTCAGCAGAAATGATTGCTCACAGTGGGTTTATTCTGCATGTGACCTTCTGCTGCAGCAGTGCTGCTGTGGAGCAGCTCCTGAAATGCAGAAACAAAACTGTGTAGTAAAACGCCTTGTGTTCAAGTTCTCTCAGTTAGCCTCACCATGCCACATAGACCTCTCCAGTGTACAAAAGACTGGCTGCAAAAATCAGCTGGGCTACCTAGGAACACACAGTCATAACTCTATTTTATTGGTAATAAGTACTTAGAAGCACAAAATGGTTTGTGAGTGTTGAGCTCACTTGGAGCTGTTGGATTTGCTGCCCCTGATGTCACAGCCCTGTTGATAACGTCCAGTAAATCTGTGGGGCTAACTGTTTCCTTACCAGGTATAAATACCATTTCATGACAGCAATAATACATTCCAGGCAGTGCATTTCAGGGTGATAATTATACATCTTGGGTGGTTAAAGTTACTCCACCTTAGTTGTGTGAAAAAATTATAAAAATTGTACTGCTGTACTGCTGGCAAAAAGGGGAGAATTTCCTGGTTTCCATGAGTTTAAATAAAGAAAAAGCGGGAAGAGGAGTGGGTAAGTTGTGTTTTGGGTGTTTTTTGCCATATTTCAGTAAGATTCTGGCTGAATAAAGGTGGGATGTAAAATGAGGTCAGAATTTGAGGTAGGGCCTGTGCCAGTATCTCCAAGCTTTTTCAGCTAACTGACCACTGCCAAACCTCAAATTCTTTTGTGTACCACTGTCTGCCCTTGCCATAAAACTTTTGAGAACTGTACTGTAGAGGTGCACTGTTTCATAGGGGTCTGAAGACTGTGACCTCAGAGGCAATCAGCTTTCTCTTAACTCTGTTTTCAGGGGATCACAGGAATAAAGAGAATTTCAAAGTGATGAACAAGGAAAGATGGTATCAACCACACTTGTATCATACCTCACTTTTTAAAATTGTTTCATGTTGAAGATTCCATGGTGTCCTCATGTGTTTACTCCAGATCTTCACTGTTCATACTATTAGGAAGCCTTTGCTAAAGCACAATCTAAATCTTTCCATTAATCTAGTCCTATACACCAAGGGCATAGAAAACAAATGCTTTCTCTTTGCAGCTTTCTTTTGTATATTTAAGACAATTACCATGTCCTCTCCAACCTCTATTCAGTAACCAAGCAACATAAAATCTTCCAACATTTTCTCTAAGGCATATTTTCTAGGCTTTGAATCTGCAGTTTTCCTGACAATGCCTAATACTTTTACTGATTCGGTAGCTAAAGTCTCTCAAGCTCTGAAAAGGGAAGGAGAATCTAGTCTCTTGCAGATTGTATATCTACTTTTGCAGGCTACTCCTGTGTGTCATTTGAAATATGGCATCATTCACCCTGTGATCCACTACATAACCCCTAGTTCCTTTGCTATCTAAATACTTCTTCTCTATCTGTTGTTCATGCAATAGTTTATTCCTGTACAGAGGCAATAAATAGTCCTCTGACCTGTGGGCAGTGTTCAATGGCTTTCTGACTGTTAATACCACTGTCCAAGGATTATGGTGTCTTTTATATCCTCTAGTGTATTAAGAATGTATCTTACTTGGTGTCATCTCCAAATTTGATGAATAAGTTGTCTTTGTTATTTGATACATACTTTTTTTATCTTTCCTATATCATTAGTGAAAATACTGAGAAATACTTGATGTTGAAAAGACCCTTCAACCATTGATTGATACCTCCTGAAAAGAGATTTGTATTTTCCTTTCACCTAGTCCATGATTCCAGAAATTTCCCTGGAGCACATCATGTCACACAGTCTGGCACATTTTTTAAGATGAGCTATATAACAACTATGACTTCTTTATCCACAAGTTCTGTTTTGTGGTCGTAGGAATTACTTTGGTTTTGCACAGTTTGTTCTGGCAAATGTAAACTGGCTCATGCTTATCACATTGTTTATTTTCTAGGTATTTACAGATGGTTTGTTGATTATTTGTTCTAGCATTTCTCCAGCATCCTGGAGCTGTAGTGTAAAGATTGCCTGTTTCCTCATGTCTCTTTTTAAAGATGGACACTGTTATTTTCCTTCCTAGTCTTCATTTATCTCACCTCAGAGACATTTTTCCTATAATATGTGTCAGTGCTTCCAAGATTTAACTAGTCAATTTGTGATGTATTTTAAAAGTTTTATGTATCTTACAATCTTACATGGTCTAGCACCTGAGTGTTTTACATGCAACCATTTTCACATGGAAATTATCCAAAATTTGCTAACCTCTTGTTTTATTTGAGCCTTGTGCCTCATGTCTTTGTAGGAATCAGTAGTCTGAATTTTGTGGGGGAAAACAAATAAAAATTAAACTATGGCTATCCAGGGAGAATATTTGTGGATTTATAAAAAATAGATATTGTCATGCAACCATAGTTCTATTAGATTTGGCCTAGGAGAAAAAATGTTCTGCAAAGAAACAGTCTGGGTGTGAAGTGAAAATTAATACAAATTGGTCTTTTAGTATTTTTTGATAGAACTAAGGTAAGAATCATATGTATTGGCTGTGTTTAGAATTTATTTACTGTATGCCCTATACATGATTTAGAAAATGAGAAAGCTAGTACATGAAACATTTGCTTTCCAGAGTTTTTAACAGAATACCTCCTAATCTGAGATCTGTTTATCACTGCTATACACCTGAAAAACCCTCCGAGATCCTGATAATTGATTAGAAAGCACCCCTTGGATTTCAGCAGAAGTCAGAATACGCAATGGACTTTGCAAACCTATGAAATGAAGGAACTGCTGATCTTAAGTCCACTTATGCTTTGTGGGATCTTTCTGTATACGTAAACCAAGAGAGCTGTATGCTATATCCAGGGCATGTCCATTGCTACTTCCATTCTTTTAGTAGAGCAATCTTATTCCATCCTTCAGGAACATCATATGAAATTCTGCTTAAAGTGACACCTCTTTAAACCCCAAATATATATCAAACAAAATGAAGACACCCTCCAGCACCACCTTCAAGGTGAAAATAATACCAATCACATGAAATTTCTAGTGCAACCAGAAACCACGGAGCAGTGTTGGTATAACATATGTTTTCCTATTCCCCAAATTATTAGAGTCATATCACAAATATGACTGCAATTGTTTAATTTTGCATTCCTTAAAATCTCATCTCTTACTCTAGTTTCAGAGTATGCAGACCTGTGTATAGCAGACTCTGGAGAGATCTACTCCATAATATCTCATAGGCTAACATATTACGTTATAGATTTATGTCCAAGTTAGTGGTATCCAGAAATTATCTGGTGGTACTTGTGACTTCTGAGTTTCCTATTATTGTAATTTCACCTGTGAATGGGCACACTTCTCTGAATCAAATTCAAGAGCTGTTTCAACTGGTGTTTCATGTCTAATTCTGTCCAGGGGTCATGCTGTTCCACAGGGTGGTAGTCTTTTTGGTGACAACAGTACTTATAAATAATTTCCAGAAAAGTGCATATCAATTTGTCTCATAACGGCTTACCTCCAAACATCAGTGCTTAAATGCAGTAAGTAGTCACAGTAGCTATAGTTAGAAAACATTCCTCCTGAAGAGCTTTATTAGAATTCGGCATCTTCCCAAAAATGGATTTTGTTTGCTAGGAATCTCAGAAAGCCATTGCCAAAAATGTATTTTGTAATAGTTTAGAGCCAAACTGGGATTAAATAGCAGTCAGGGAATGGAGCATCAAAACAGGAAGCTGGGTACAAATTGATGAGGAGAGGGCTGCTCTGCTGATTTTAAACAGGGTCACTCTATAAATGCGTTTTCTCTGCCACCTTCCCCATCACATAGAGCTGCTGAATGAAAGAATATCAGAAGCAGGAGGAGACACTGGAGTGCTGCTGACTTCTAACTGGCCAGAGGCAATCCTCCCTTTCCTCCAAGAACTGTCCTGGAGGCAGGGATGTATCCACATTGAGCTGGTCCCATGTCTTCTCCTATGTCCCTGCTGCACCCACACCTAAGTCCCTGTGGTGTAGGATCGTCTGAGGAGAAAAAGAAATGATGAAGGAAGGTGGAAATCACTCCTGAAACAAAATTTAAGGAAGGCAAGAAAAGGTAGTTGAAAAGAAGAAATTTGATAGTATGGAAAGAGGACCGGGTGAGGAAGGCAGGCATTAGCACATCATTCAGCTCAAAGTTTAATTATGCTACAGTGCATCATGGTACACAACAGTAAGGATGAAGAGGGAAGGGCTGTCACTTTGCCAGTTTCTGATGCTTCCTCAGTAAGCTTGTGTTTGTGGAAGCAAGGAAACAACCATTGCATATCAGCAGCAGAACAAGTTCCATGAGCAGCGGTAAGTTAGCAGATAAAAATGTCCATAGTCTCATTCTGGATTCCATGGCTCACTTGCAGCAACTGGGAATCAGGCCCATCTGCTTAGGCTGTAGGACTCCAGTAATTTTGTTTACAAGAGGCTGAAGATTTTCACAATCTAATTCTGTCTAGGCTGAGGCTATAATAAGGGACATGGTTGGTCAACATGTTGGTCCCACACTACACATCAGCCAGTCTATCTATCTAGAAACTGCTTGATTCTTCAATCAGTTCAATGTGCAAACCTGGTTGCATAGTTTCTTGCCTTCACTCAGGGTCATCATCTGCTTTAAAATTCAGATTTTCCCTCATAAAGGAACAATGAGTGGGACAGGTTGTTTACATTATAGTTTTCCTGTTCCTGGGAAATATAGGTTCAGAAGTTATAATGTGCAGGTGGAGCCTTTTTTTTTTTAACCTATGAGCCAGTAATTAGCACCTTTGCTTCATGTTAGTGTTCAGCATGTGGACCTTATTGCTTCATCAAGTGTCCGAGGGTCCAGCTGTTTCTCATCAGCTGAACAGCACAATTTGACAATGAGGGGGGAAAAAACCAAGTTTTGCTAGCAGCAATAATAATCAGTTTTCCTTCCCCACATCTATTTTCCCACTCAACCTCTCCAGCAGCCATCTTCTCTTCTTCACTCTTCCCAAAGAAAATAATGTGGATGACTCCAGTAACTTGTATATAAATCAAGAATGTTCTGGTGCTATAGAACAATAATGAGAAAAATATGTGTTGACAACAGGGACTACCTCAGCTTCTTCAACTGGTTTTGTGACTATAGGTGAGTGATTTTCTTGGAAGTATTAAGGGTACTGCTTGAAATGGTAATTCAACTCCTCTTCAAGACTTCTGAAGTGATCCTATTCCCTAAGCATCTTCTTAATGCAGAAACCCTCTTTCTTAGAAGTTGAATTGTGGTTTTATCATTTGTTAAATAGAAATGGACTCTGAACAGCTAATATAGAGATGCCGTGCTGGTATATAGAGTCTTCTTGTAAGGGACTTGTGGGCTCTCGGCAATTAACTATGAATGCCATCTGTGTTCTTCTGGTAACGCTCATGCCAAAGGTATCAGGTCTGTTCCCTCACAAGATCAGTGCTCCTGAGCAAATGGATCATGTCCATCCTATATTTCAGGTTTAAGAAAGTGGTTCTCAGATGGTTTGAACAGAGGGTTATGACTTTTTACTACCCTATTCCCCTGCTCCCTGTGCTGCCCCCATTTAGGCTGCTATGTCAAACACAGAGTGTGATTAATGATGACAGAGATTACTGTGAGCATAAAGTTCAAGAGCTCAGATGTTTATTTGTTTAAGAAAGTTGTTTTCTGAGTGTTTCTCTATATATCTAGCCACATGCTTAGACTGAAATACTCCAGCACAGTCACTGGTTTGTACGAATATTGTTTTGACAGCAAAGAATGCTTGTAAACATCCAGGACAGGGAGAAGAAATACTCAGTGTATTAGGACTCATTCCATTTTCATGTGGTTCGTTCTTCTATCAGTGGCATGGGAGGAAATGCCTGTTGAATAACACTGAGAAGACGCTGTGTGTGAAAGCACACCGGCTCAGGTGAGTAGTGCTGGAACATAGGCAGGAGTTTAGAAGCAGCTTTTGGCCATCATCTTCAGCAAATAAGCACAGAAGGCAGACCCAAATTCAAAACTTTCAGTTACAGGAGTCAAGATGGGTTTCTTCAGTCCAAAGCATAAAACAGAGGATGGCTGTATCCCTGCACTGCCCAGGAACTCTGCCTAATGTCATCGTTGACAAGCCAAGTTGCAGATTTACATAGCTGGCTGAATGTATCTGTCCTTCTGTTTCTCAAAAGCATTGGGATCAGTTTCTCAGGAGTGAAATTTTATGGAACTTTGCTTCATCTTCTAACACCTAGGAACACAGTTATTCACTAGGTATGCACCTGCAGTTCCCAATGTTCTTTCAATTACAGGTGTATCTGTGGTCAAGATTCGACTCATGAGATGTAAAAGCAGAGTTTTTTATTATGTCTTGGGCACTGGGAAAACAAAATGAGTCTTCCTTCAATTCAGCATTCCCCCTAGCTGGTAACTCATATTTACTAAATTTGATTTAACAACGTAGCTCTTCTTAGAAATAAATACATCTCAGCTGTTAATCACAATAAATGAATAAAAGCAAGGAAAATAAAACCTGCCCAAATCACTTTCAAGTGAATTGAACTGCTTTTCTAAACACTTCTGCACTTGATTATTTTGTTAAAAATTTGCAGCAAAGGGTCTGGGAAAGAGAATGGTCTTTAAATTATTGCTTCCTTTTTAGAGCTATCCCCATGATACCGACATCAATTTTTATGAGAGCAGTTCCTTTGAAAATTATCTTCTTGTGTTTTCTTTCTTTCAAAATTTATTCTAACTGAGAATAAACTGATTTTTCATCATGACACTCATTTCTCCAGAGAATAGCATTGTTTTTCTTTTATTATTTTCTGGTTCAGTCCATTTAAGTCATGCTCCTCCTCCACTTCCTTAGTGCTCTAAGCAGAATCAGGGGTTAGTTAAGGAAAGTTGTGTCTGAGTTGTGTCCAATTATAAGCTTCTGACTCAATAAAAAAAGCAACAAACAAAAACCACCCTCAAAACCCACCCTTGATTTCTTGTCCTTAATGGGTTGATTGCCAGATTATTTCTTTAAAATTATAGCACTTGTTTCCTGTTTTCAAAGGCTAAAATCAGCCACTTAAGCATGACTAAAAAAAACCCAGGGTGCCTTAAATTAGTTTCCCTAGTTAGAGCAATAACAGCTCTATCAGACTGCAGGTGTCACAATACACACACACACACACATAGAGCAAACTTAAAAACAGGAGGCAGCCTTACTGAACCCAAAGGAATCTTTTTTAGCAGAGTTCATGCTTCTTAGCTCATGAGGTCAGGCTATAGAAAAGCAGCTGACACTATGATATTGAAGGCTCCAGTGGTTTTCCTGCAGAAATAGATGGATGACCTGGTTGTTTTATATTGCTGACTTTGTTCATTAAAAAAGCAAAGTAAAAACTGGTTTTCCTCATGTGGGTTTCTTCTTAATGAAATTTGTTCCTTGTCATCAGACTTATTTGTATGGTTTTTTTCCCCTCGGTCTCCTTTTTCTTAATAATCTCTGAACTTCCTGACTTTACAGTTTCAGTTGTCAGGATATAGTTCATTCAAGGCTAAAGTGTCTGACACAACCCCTGCCAAAAATAAGGGGAAAATAAGAGAATTTTTTAGACTTTATATCTATTCAGTATCACTTCAGTGCAGTGGTTAATTTCCAATTGAGTCCCTCAGAAGAGTCAGGAATGATGAGAAATATTTTCAGATAATAAAACTCAGGCCTAATATCAATGCCAGATTTCAGCTTTAGTGACTGAGTTCTGAGGTGTTTTGTGGGAAGTTCTGCTAGGTTAATCCCCAGAATTTAATGCAAATATTTTTAATTTAATGAAATATATATCTCATATATATTTACAGAACAGTCTTAATACAATTCCTCCCACATATGGATTATACTTGGTCTTCCATAATGTTTTTTTCACACAGGTAACTTTGTCTTCACATCCTTAAAATTATCAGGATGGGAAACATAGGCATTCATCCCACCTCACATCATTTTCTCACTGTTATGATCAGATCAGTCATCCAGACAACTCATCATATAATTTAAGGTTAGCTTGAGTCTACTATTTCCCCAGTCTTTCTGCAGCTGTATCACCTATGTCATATATGTGTAGACAGAAGAGCTTACTGGTCAAAAACTAAATGCTTTATTTGAGAAAATGAAAGCTCAGAAAGAGTAAAGTGCAACAGGAAAGAATATTTTAGAGGGTTTTTGTTATGTGGTAGTAGCTTCTTTGAAAAAGTTGTTTCACTTTTTTTTATGACCTGTTTATGACTCCAGAAGAACTATAGAAGAAAAATGCTGACCAGTACACTTTTCTCCTGATAAGAGAGACTGCATCAGCATCAGACAGACCAGAGAAACTGTTTTCTACAAAATCACATGCAGGAGTCATTTACCTGACTTGTAAAATTTATGGATGCATTGTGCTCTAAGTGTTATTTTCTTACTTAAAATTCTTTCTTCCTCCCCCCCAACACCTTATTTTTAAATGCTATATACATACCATAATTCCAAGTAGTTTAATTTCTGAATTTAAAAAGTTTTCAAATAGATACAGCAACCCAACTGAAATATTTCTTAGCAAGGGTAAAATGGCAGTGGAAGTAAAAATTTACCTGCCACTCCTTACAAGAATCAGGCTACATATTCTTATCTATATGTGTTTGATTTCCTGTTATTTTAGAGTTGATCTAGACCTATCTTAAGTGCTCTTTGAAGATGGTAATTCTCACAAGAGAGATGATTTCAGTAAAATTCTACTATTTCAGAATTGAATTCTATTTCATTTTGCTTGAAGCTCACTTCGTGCCACTCTCAGATTGTTTCTTGGTTTGACTTTGATTTGCAAACCTGAACCCTGATCTGTGTTCACTAAAAGCTCTGGTGGCTTTGAATCCAGCCAAAGTTTTGTATAGGGGAACCTGTGTTTTTTCGGGTTAACTCCTTTTGAGAAGTTTCTCACCTGCAGGCCACATCTGTCTAACCCATCAGCAGAAATGGGCATATCTGTGCCCAGGAACAAACTGCTTTGAGATGTTCATGGAAAATCTAGGAAATCCCTGTCACTCCCTATTACTATTAGGCAATCACTTTCCCTGGGAACCTGCTTTTGCTGGAGCAGATGAGCTGTCAGCCCTGCAAGTGGTCTTTTTGTTTATGTATCTTTTCTGTTCCTCTGTTTACTTAAAGCGACAGAATTGTCAGCTCTTGTAAGGCTGCTCTGTGTAACTGATGGCCTATCCACCTCAGACTTGTGGTTTTTATTTTTGTCTTTTTTTTTTTTTTTTTTAAAGAAGAAGAATCTTATCCAAACACCAGTGAAATGGGCAGATTTATGAAAGCAAAGAAGAGCAAAGTGGAAAAGGAAGTTTATGTTTTTTTGTAGAGGCTCGCTGCTGTGTAAATGCACTGAAAGAATCTCTTGGCTGTTTGGGCTTTTGCAGAACAGCTAGAGACACAGAGCAATTAGATTTTCTAAGTATAAGCAAGAGAATCTGTTTTGTTTACACAGAAAAGTCCCCCAGAAGAGAGGCAGGAGCGGAGACATAAGTAATAAGCGCATATGTTTGGAAAGAGTATAATGTACTTATAAATATTATAGTGGCGTCGCTACAGTTAAGGGTCTGGCAGGATTTCTGTTGTAAACCCTTCTTGTCAGAGGTTCAGAATGGAGCTGTAAAAATTCCAGGCTGCAGCTTGGCATATGAGGGCTCAGGGCAGGAGCACAGGTTTCCCTCCTGCCCCCTCAATTAGTTGTTATGAACCTGGTTGTCCATAGAGAAGTAACATTAGGCACAGCCTTTGCCATTCTCTCTGAGAAGCAGAAGGTTTGTATTCCTGTCTTGCCAGAAAAGCTGGGATACTGAAAATGCACAGGGACATCCAATTGTACTGCAGGAAGGAATGCCAGTGTGTTGAGGAATGGTAGATAGAAACAAACTGCAAATGAGTGACTCCATGTTTGGATCCAGTCTACATGTCTCTAGGTATTTGATTTTCCAAGGAGAAGACCATGCAACTCTTTAGGAAGTTGTCTTCATAAAAAATGCTGCAAAGAGAACAAAAATCAATTAATGATTTTAGAACTGAACATTTCTTGTGTCTCTTCTTCATTTACTGGCTGCATTTTGTTAGTAGTTGAACTTAATGACAAAAGGAAGCACCAAGATCTGTTCTTGAGCTGCAGCCTGTAAGGCTATGATGTTTTCGTGTATTAACTGGCAAATCTGGCACTGGTAATAAAGAGAAACTTAACTAAGAATATAAAGGAATTCATCTGCAATTAATTTAGTCTATCCAAATAACCAGTGAGAAAAATATTTTACATTTGGGCAGTGTATATACCCTTTAAATTCAACAAAAATCTCATCAGAAAAAATCCACTGTGTTCTGCTCAGCCAAACACCTAAGAATTCCTGCACAGAGTATCTGAGCTTGGTCTTTACCACACAGGAGCTGCAAATCTGCATCCAAAGGATCAAACTGAACACTGGAAGTTTTTATATAGGAAATGGTTGATACATATACACTAAACATATTGATAGCTGTAATTACACAGGGATTTAGGGACCTAGTTTTGGGGCTAACATTTCATGTGAATGTCACTTGATCTGGTCTGCATGGCTTATGTATGTATTACTAACCATTAAATTATCATTGATACTGTTACCTTTTGGTAGTGGCTAAAGAGAAATGAATTCTACTTAGGTATCGGGTTGACAAGAGCAATGTCACAAGAGACATCTTGATCTGCTAAGGCAAAAGAAAAGATAATCAAGACAATAAATCAGTAAGCTATGCAAAATGTTTCAGCTGTGCCAAAAAGGACTATAGACTACAAAACACATGCTTTTACCATGATGGTTGCAAAGCATATTTAAGCTGAAAAATGGAATGTCAGTCACTAATTTTATTATAAGTGGTTAGTCAGGCAAAAATCTAATTTGCTAAAGGCATTGTCCCTTCTGCTTCCTTGCCCACTGCATAAATTCAGTGCCTGTAGGCCAACATTTGTACTGACTTACTTTGTCCTGGGCAACCCCACTCACCTGAGTGATACAGGGTACAAGGCAATGCTGGAATGGCCCCCTATGATTCAATCTTTCTTCAAGTAAATGTCACCTGGAGAAGTTCTGGTGTCTAGTAAGGTAGTCTCATTTTGAAGTGAGGAAGTCAAGATAAGTTGCTGCTGGGCTAAGTAACCCATTAAACTGATATTGGGAGTCTGACTTGAATGCAGAAAATTTGCCAAGACTGACTGTCCAATCTAAACCAAGTCTATTTTGCAAAGCAGTGGGACGTGCAAATAAAGTGCAAAGTAGGGCATGATAAAACTGTTGATTTTAATACAGATCCTTATGGATTATATGCTTTGTTTCTGCCTGTTTAAATAAAATGACTTGAGAGAGAAGTCTGATCTTTCCTGCTCCACAGTAATTCCTCTCAGTATTTACTCCTCCTTTCCAGTATAACTTGAAAGAGAAAGTCTTTGAGACTAAGGTAAAAAGACATTCCATATTTTAGCCTTTTTAAGCAAAGATTTAATCACTCTCTGTAATTACCTATGCAGATAAATGCTTTTTAATTTTGAAAGATAAAGGTAAAAGTAGAGATCTAGTGCTTGGAAGCTGAAGCTATGCTAGTACTGAGAGGAAATAAGGAACATATTTTTAAAGGTGAGGGTAATTATCCATTGGAACAAATTACCATGGGGATTTGATGGATTCTCCATCCCTTGAAATATTTAAATCAAAACTGGACATCTTTCTAAAACTATGATCGAAGTAATCTTGGAGTTATGGGTTTGCAAGAATTACTGGGTGAAATTCAAAGACTGGTGTTATGCAGGAGGTCAGATTAATGACTTGTAACTGTCTGTCTTCTGGCCTTAATAATTCATTTTGCTAGAGGGAGAAGAGGTATTAATGTTCTTGATTTTCTAGAAATAGCCAGGAGTGGCTATAGTCCAACTATCTGAATTTCAGAAACAGAAGATGAACTTTTAGAAAAGTAGCTGACCACTTTGAAATGCTTTTGTGTCACTTTGTATGTACATCTTCATTCACATCACTGGAAAAATATCAGTGGCCTTCAGCATGGTTTCCAGTAGACCACAGAGAAAGATAAATAGATGGAATGATTTTTTATTTTATTTTATTTTATTTTTAAATCAGAGAATCTCTTTTGAATTGCCTGTCTTGGCTCTGTGCTTTGCTGACAATTATAATTCCAGGGGCAGTGGTAACTACTCATTCCTTTCACCTAGTTTGCTTTGGAGGGGACATTGACCATATGTAATATTTAAGTTGCAGATAGCCATAGCCATAAAGCTAAAACAGAAATTACACTCTCACAAATATATATGAAGGTATGGAAATTCACTTTTCCCTCAGTAACTAAACTGCAGCCAGATCTTTTCTGACATTATCCTTATTTATCTGCAGGAACACTTTGTGTGTGTGTGTGTGTGAGCACATACATTTGTGTGTGTGCACTGATGCATGTATGCAACTGATGTGTAATTTCAGTAAAATTAAGAGGGAGAGAAACCATGGAAAATCCGATCCAGTACTACCGAATTCCTGGACAGGTAGTCCATGCATCAATCTCTCCTCACTTCACATTTCAGGACAGTTCAATGTGCCTGAGGCCTCAGAGGAATTTTTCTCATATGCCTGCAATGTTTTTATAAGACTGTCTTGGCAGGAAATACATGTGTTTCTAATAATGATTAAAAAGAATAAATTCACCTTTCAAAATCAAAGTGAAAATGGCATAGCAGGTGTAATTGAGGCAAATGATTATGGTACTTATCTGTCTTTACAGAAAAAGCTCAAGGGAATTTACTATCTCCACAAGGAAGTAATATTTTCAGTATATCTTGAGTATATGGTTTGCCAAGAATACGAGTCTGAGTATAAAACATGATATTCAAAGAGTGAATGTGAGCATTCACCTGGGTGAAGAACAAGTTTCTTTTAAAAAGAAGCACTATAAACATAGTTTGAAATAATCCAGGTATAAACTGCACGTGCAAAATCCAACAAGGCAACTGAAAGGAACATTCAGATGGGATATCTGCACTGCAAATACAGGAAGAAATGGATTTTGTGATCAAATGGTTAGCCTAAGGTCCACCTGGTGACTGCATTTCCACATGATTAAATAAAGAAGATAAGGCTTACACACTTTGCATAAAAGTTTATTTAGGTAGCATATCAGTAGTTCCTGGGGTAAGGAACCTGTATCTCAATTAGCATCATGCATATTTCTCCGATGTGAGAAATCCTGTCTCCTAGCATTTTCCAAATTAGTTTCGAGATCAGACTCTCACCTTGTATCACCTTGTCCTTTCCGGCTGGCAGTGCGTATTAGAACAGTTATGAAAAAAATAAGAGAGCAACAGAAAAGTTTAGGCTCAAACAACACATTTGACCAGCTCTTTCCTGCAAACTGGAGTAAAGAGGATGGAAGGAGAAAATAACATGTTGTTCACAGATTTCACAACTCCAATTCATGGAATATTTGCTAGAATTATTTATTTTATTTGCCTATCACCATGACAGCTGACTCCTTCATGTATTAAAAAATATCAGAAACACATTGGGGCCACATTTCATGAGCTCTTGAATGCTACTTTCTGGTGTGTAATTGTTTCTCCTTCATTGACTAGTAATTAAGCTGCAATATGCCTAGGCTTGCAAATCCAACAAACTTGGAAAATTCCTTTAATTTTTAAAGTTTGTTTGTTTGCCAGGTGGTTTTTTCCTCCAGACTTGTCCAACTTTGAAAATTATAACTTAAGTAAAACCAAAAGCGTAAGTGTCATGGATCGCTGAGGGATTACCTTACCACACTAATATTCAATAATGCCAGCTGCCCTTCTTCAGCACAAGAGGGCCCTGATTCAGTGGGATTCTGAAATGGGGCCTGAAAGTTTGGTGGAGAGAGGAGGCTCTTTATTGTGGAGCTGGTCAGCACTTTCAAACAGAGAATTTTTTTTCCCCCAAGTACACAAAATGCTTACAACACTTTCTGGTAAGCATAAGAGTTTGTTAATATTCCTCTAAAATGTTATGATTTAAAAAATGGGAATAAACCCCCACCAAACTCTGTAACTGTCGAGCCCCTCAATGGAAATGTTTCCAGAATTTTCTAGCTTCTTTGGGGTTTTTTGCCTCTTTTCTAGCTTCTGCTGATCAAACTCTGCCTTCATGATATGTATATACTATCAACTAATGAGGCATAAAATGCATATGAAGGGAGGATATGAGATTGTCAAGTGGGACCCCTTATCATAGAATCATAGAATGGTTTGGATTGGAAAGGACCTTAAAGGTCATCTAGTTCCAACCTCCCTGCCATGGGCAGGGACACTTTCCACTAGACCAGGTTGCTCTAGGCCCCATCCAACTTGGCCTTGAACCCTTTCAGGGCTGGGGCATCACAGCTTCTCTGGGCAACACGTTGCATTGTCTCACCACCCTCAGAGTCAAGAATGTCTTCCTTACAGTTTATCTAAACCTACCCACTCCCAGTTTGAAGCCTTTTCCCCTTGATCTATCACCACATGTCCTTGTCAAAAATCCCTCTCCATCTTTCTTGTAGGTCTCCTTTAGGTACTGAAAGGCTGCTATAAGGTTTCCTCTGAGCCTTCTCTTTTCCAGGCTGAACAGCTCCAACTGTCTCAGCCTGTCTTTGTAGAAGAGTTACTCCAGCCCTGTGATCAACTTAGTGCCCTTCTTCTGGACTCCAGCAGGTCTGTGTCCTTCTTATGTTGAGGGACCCAGAGCTGGATGCAGAACTCCAGGTGGGATCTCATGAGAGCAGAGCAAGGGCAGAATCACCTCCCTTGACCTGCTGACTATGCTTCTTTTGAACCAGCCCAGGATGCAGTTGGCTTTCTGGGCTGCAGCTGCACATTGATGGGTCATGTTGTGCTTCTCACAACCAACCCCCAAGTCCCTCTCCTTAGGGCTGCTCTCAATCCATTCTCTTCCCAGTCTGTATTTGTGCTTGGGATTGCCCCAATCCACGTGCAGGACTTACTGTTATATAAAAGCTTTTTGTAGGTCAGGCAGTATTTTGCAACATATGCATTTGCCAAACAATGCTCTAGTGATAGACCCTTGGTGAGTGATGTTTTACTTAGCCAAGAGTTAAAGGATGCTGAAGGTGAAAACAAATTTTGCTGGAGTCAGCACAAGAACTGCGACAAACCAAGCAAATCAGTCATGCAGGTAATTTCCTATTCGCTCATTGGTGAGGAAAATGGACTTCAGCTCAGAAGTCCTATGTCACTAAAAGTCTAAAACTGTAGGGTAATCCTGTCAACACAGTGAAGTGCAAAAAAAAGTGGTTGACTGTGGGGGGAGGTGCTGGAGGGCTGCTGAGGCTTTCTGTCCTTAAGCCTTCACTTGCTTTTCATACTGATTGCTTGTGATTTTGTTAACTGGAGGGATGGGGTCATGTGCAACTCCTTGCAGAAGGAGCAGAAGTACTCAGGGTGAGAGCTGGCTTCAGGCAGAGAGTTTTCCAGTTTTCAGGAAATGAAGATTTAGCACCCTGGAACTGCAGGCAGAAGGAATGATCTGTTTTGCCAAGAGTGATGGAAGCTGGGACACTTGCCTATCTGGCTCTGGGAGCTGGGGAGCAGGCGAACTGTGGGGATGGAGCCATGCTGGCAGCTGAACCCTTGCCCCATGGCTTCTTTGCACTCGGTACCTTGGTGCTCCCATGACACTAAAGTGTTTCCAGATGAATGGATCATGTCCAAGTGTTTGCCTCTTGGCTATTAGCAGTGCAGGAGCAAACAATTTTTCTCATGGCTAACTAACTTCCTTCAATTCCTTCCCCCCCAGAAAGTTGCTTCTTGTTTGTCATGCCATGACAACATTGCTGCACTATCCAGAGAGAGTGTGTTAATGCAGGAAGGGACAAATCCGAGAGGCTTGACTGGCAATTTTTAAACTCCAGATGGCCATTCTCCAACTACCTGTCGGCTTGACTAGGAAATAAGTCTCCTGACAGGCTCACTTCCTTCCATTTGCATTGTTTTCAGCAAAAATAGATTTTTAATAACTCCCATAATAACATTCCTGCAAGGTGCGGCCTGCAAACCTTAGTCTGAAACAGGACAAACATATTGCAATGTCTGCTGACTTTTCACCTATTGGTGGCCTGTAGCCAGTGGGCTGTGGCAGATTATTAACAATAAAATAGGAAGAAACCTTAGATTAAATATTGCTAAGAAGGGCCCAATATCCAAAATCTGGGAGCAGAACCTCAGCTGCTGCAAGTTAGCTGAGGATCTGCTCAGAGTATTTAGGGATGCTGGAGAAATTAATAAAATAAATTTTGTCACTGATCTCTTCTAATTCATCAAATCCTCTTTATATTGTTTCTTCTCAGACATTTCTTACCTATTTGCTGCGCATTAATGTATCACAGCTGAGAATGTGTGGAACAGGAGTTGGCTTTGTTTAGTTTGCTTTTAAGCTGGCTGTAACATTTTTTCAATGACTGCTCCATTGTTCACCCCTTATATTTTCTTCCTGTATGCATATACTGTCTTACCCTATGCCAAACTTTAGCACCATTTCTGAAGATTCCCATATATGTGGCGGTGGTACTGGATTCAAAATCTGCACTTCAAAGGGCACTTCAAAGCGCTTCCGATTTTTCATACTGTCTCCCATACTTCCATCATTTGTGCCAAGACTTTGATTAGAGCCAGTATGTGTAGCCACCCATCCTAGAGCTTCTGGGAGCTGAACTTTGTTATGTTATTTTCTGTTCAGTCCTATCCTATCCTATCCTATCCTATCCTATCCTATCCTATCCTATCCTATCCTATCCTATCCTTCTGTCATTATTCTGTACCATGACCAGTAAAACATGTTTTAAGTGACAATAATGTGTCTATTTTCCTAAACCTTTTGGTTGCAATAGGAATTCATTTTTAGACAATTATTTCATATGGAGGCAAATCAAGTCAGATCTGAATCATTACAGAAAACAGAAAATTCTGCTTCCAAGCTATCAGTCTCAGGCTTCCTATATTTTGGATTTCAATAGACTTGACTTGCTAATTTAAACAGAAGCATTGCAAAAAATGTGATATTCCCCCTCCTCCCTGAGATTCATCCACAACCATAGATCAAATCCAACACCTCTAACATTTTTGTCCTTTATGCCTGATATATATGTAAAAGTTTCCAAAAGTTTCAGAAATTCCCTATACCAGAGTAGAGTTTTCCATAAGACCAAATCAGATCCAGTGGCAGAACATGGTAGAAATTGTTCCTTCATGTCACAGTAGCCTTCCTATGAGTTAATTACATTTTTCCACAGCTAGTTGTTTCTCTCTAAAGTCTGAGGCATTCCGTATGTTCTCACTAGCTGACACTGTAGCTGGGGATTTTATTTTGGTCTATATATAGCAAGTAAATAGTCCAGATATGCTGAGATTTGTTTTGAAAACTTTAGTCTGGCTAAAATGAAGATATGAGATTTAGAAGTGAATTTATGAAGCTGGGAACAAGAGCAAGGAGCAGCTGGAAACAGATTCAGGGACAGAAGTATTATCTCTTAATAGCCTCTTCTTGTACAGAGTGCTGATCACTTCAGAAAAAAAAATCTATGTGCAACTAATTATTTGAACTTGGAGAAAGAAGGGTTGAAAAAAAGGGGTGGTGGTAGGCTGGTTTAAGTGTTACCTGTTGAGCACGTTGCTGGGGATCATTTCTAGGAAACCATTCATTTCATTTACCAAATCACCAGCACAGACACATGTCTGCAAGCACCCTCATGCAGCCCACCCTAGGATTATATATGGTGTGCTGCATTATTCTGTACACACAGCCACTGTGTAGGGGAAAACTTGTGGGACAGCTGGACAGAGGGCAGAGGGGACAATCCCAGAAGGGACACTGACAGAGAAGTAGGCAGCAGGAGAAAGATAAGAGAAAATGCAGCCATGCATAGCAGGACTGTAGAATTGAGGTAGGAAACCATACTGGCTCAGGCTGTGCCATTAGAAGAAAGACTGAGGGTACAAGAAGATGAATAGGGTAATTTCTTAATAAAACCAGTGAGGAGCGAGCAGTAAGTGGAACAAAAAGGGAAGCCCCAAGAGCAGAGTATGTCACAGGAGAGGAAGTCCCATTTAGAGGCAGACAAACAAAGAGAAGGCAGGGAAGCAGCAATGAGTTTTTTTAGGGACAGGTATGGCATTACTTGATAGGAAAGCCGGGATGTGTGGAGTCAAGTCATTACTCCCTATTCTGCTCTATGTCCTCTCCTCCACACAGTGCCTGCACATCTCTGGAGTTTGTGCCTTTGCATTAGGTGATAGAGTTGGAGGTAAGGTTTGGTATAGCCCAATTTTGTTGTCTTGAGCCTATGAGGTACCATCTGTCCCTTCCACATTGCTCTATTGGAAGAGCCTCTCCCTTCTGCCTTTCTCTCTAATTGGCAAGGCTCTCTGAGTTTTTCAGATTTATCTCTGGAAAAATGAAAGCAAAAATCAAATCAAATCAAATCAATCAATAAATATAATAACACTAGGACAGATATGATGGGAAGAAGTTAGTTAGAGAAACTAGCTGAAATTTTGTATCATAATTGGTAGCTCCAAAGTGATTTTTGCTCAGTGAGAAAGACTCAACTATACGTAGTGCAAATTAAGTTTATAAAACTTGGTGGTGACTAATGCAATTTTCTTTTGCAGTTTTGCTGAGTTTAAAGCAGGCTTTATATGGTGCAGGCTGAGTTTGAAAAAAATGCATTACAATTGGAGTAGGTTTTATTCTTTAAAGACACCCCAGCTGTGTACAAAGGGAGTCCAAACTGCTATCATAACACATAGTTGCTACTGCATACACCAAACTCATATTCTAACTCCAGACCTGGGCTTTCCTGTCTATGCAAGCCGTGAAACTCTGTGCTATCTTGTATCTGTCTTATATAGACATTAACTATGAATCTAGTTTTACACTAATCTAACTCCATCAACTTGCATGGAGTTTCTTCTGATGCCTTTCAAAGACACTGCTAGCCTTAAGCATTGTTGTCTCTCTCTGGAGTCTTAAAAGGAATGTAAATGTTCAATAGATGACCCTGGAGCATTTGTAAAAACATTTTAGTTCTTTTGTGTTTCTTAAAAAAATATAAATGGTTGGTGTTGCAAAGTGCTAGAATCATATTTGAAATTTCTTTGAATGATAAAATTAATAGTAATTTTTGTGAATTTGTCATATAATACAAACAATATTAGTTCAGCTACCAAAAAAGCTCCAAACCACTTTTAAGAAAACTTTTATTGGGTTTTAGTTTAGAAACTTTTATCTCAGCTGGTACCAAGGAATCTTCTTTTGTCCTACCCATTTGTGTGGCAATTTTTTTTGGTAAGGAGGAAGACTGTGTTTCCAATAATTTAAAACTGAAGAGTGCCAGTCGAGAATCTGATCTTTTCCACACTTTTAAGTCCCCACAAAAATCTGAATGTTTGCAGAGCTTATAAATGTTCATGTGGACAGAAGACAAATTTACATTTTTGTAGTACTCTCAATGTCTCCGTGGCACTTTGGTCTGGATTTAGTTGAATATAGAAACCAGGAAAAAAGGTTTGTACCCAAGTTATTATATAACATTCACAACATTAGGTCTAAAAAGAAATGTAAGCAGACAGCCAAAACCCTCAATTAAAAGCAACTTAATGTGGCTGCCAAAACACTCCACCCTTTTGAGCTCAAATAGGTAAACCTTTGGGGCTATAGGCACAATGGGAAAAGACTAATTAAGGAAATGAGGTAAGATTTCTTAATATTATACTAGTGACATAAAATTTGCTCCATGCCATCCCTTCCATATGAAACACTTCGTTTTCCTGGAAATCCAAATGGCTGTTACTTCACTTAGTTCACGTTTAACCATATACTATCTCTGTGCAGTCGTTCAAGTGGGCTGTGGTAAACTGACTGCACAATATATATGTGTGGGTATAAATACGTGCACACATTAAGTGTTCATATGTGTGCATATGTATGCATTTATGCAGGGACACAGGCTGAAGCAATATGTTCTTTTGGACTGGAAGGGTAAGGGAGAGCTGTGCAGCTGTGGTCCCAGCACATGATGCACAGTTTAGCTGAAGTGGTCAGTGTTAAGGAGGAAGCCAAAGCCCTTGATAAATGCCTGTATGCTTAAATGCATGCACACACTTCTTTTGTGTGACATTTTTTCTCTTCATAAGAACTCAGTGTTAAAAAGAGTAAATAACTGGCCAAATGTAACTATAGGAGAAGAGATTTTTGTGCTCTTAGTAAAGTTAAAACACTATGAAAATCTATTGAAGACTACCACCTTAAATTTTGCATTCGTATTTCTTATGGACAGAGAGAAAGAAAGAATGAACATGCTATTTTTACCCTCTGTGTGGCACTTCCCATTGATTTTCACCTGCTAATTCCTACGGTCTAAAAGATAAATAAAATTGCACTGTCTCTGTGTTTGGAGTTTAGTGAGGATGGTTAGGAGGGTTGTCTTTGCATTATCATTATTACTTTTGGTGTTGTCTTTGTTCTTTGCTACAAAGTCTTATTTGTATTTCATTTCCTAGATAACAAAGACTACCATATAATTAAGGTCATTTGACTTCAACCAAGGATTAAGAATAGGTGAGTGATGAGGAATGTGTGATTAATGTACAAATTAAAATGCAGTCCTAGTCTTTTCCTCTCTTACCAGTTTTTAATCCCACTGATGTACTTAACTGGCTCCAGTTGATGCCACTGGTAGTTTTGTGGCCCGTGAATTTTTCAAGGAGCAGCTTCAAATTCCCTTGGCTTAGAAGGAGAGGAAAGAACAGAACTGCAGTGCAATAAAAGTGCTATCATGAGACTATTAACCATAAAGAGTGTATAATACCAATGTTCTCAACAGTAGTATTTTATACAGGCGGAAGATCTCAGAGCCTTGAGATAGGGAACAGATTTTCTTAAGAGGATAGCAGCAGATAAACCCAAAGCAGGATGCGACTAATTATGATTGTACAAAGCATAAATGACTGAAGTACTAAGACTTAGCGGAAATTAGCAAGAGAGCTGGAGAGAGAACTAGCTAAAAAATGATAGCATCTGTCACTTGATGCAGTACATCATCACTTCATACCTCCCTCCAAAGAATGAGTGGGAAAAAAAATTACCTCATAAGGTCTATATTATCCTTCTGAGGGATTTTCATGTGTCTTGGGTAAAGTGCCAAGTGCACTGTAAGTGGAGGAGTGTTAGTTGTCTCCGAAGCGCCAAGAGGAAATGGAAAAAAGGGATGAACTGGCCCAAACAAGCAGACAAAACTACAATTTTGTGGCAGGTCGCTCTAGGTCTCATTGACCTTGGCAATAATGCAGGGGTCATTTTTTATATGAGTGAACTGTCCTTGAATGATTTCTCCAGCATCTACAAACAAGCTTTTCTTCCACATCAAACATGCTTGACATGTTCTTCTTTCCAAAAAAATGATAAATAAAAAGGATTTCTTTCTTTTTTAATATGCTGGGAAAATCCAGCTTTTATCTATCATTATTTTACTTAGTCCTCAAAAAATTATCTAGGGACTTGCACATTAAGTATGAGATTCTATTTTCTCTCTTTGTGGAAAAAAACCCAGTTGTGGAGCAACAGACTGGGTTTGAACACTTTGTAAGACAAGTTTAGCTTCCTAAGCAAGAGAGTATGACATTTGAGACTGGAGTGAAGTAGGAACACTGCACTTTTAGTATGAATACTGGATTGGGATTTTAAAAGATACATGAAAAACATCTAAGAATATAGTCACCCCTTCTCATCCCTGCTTGCTTTCCACCCCATCTCCTAGATTTTTCAGGATAGAGATCTACCATTTAGGTATTCTGAATTGCCTCCTGGAAGCCTTTCTCTTCTTTCACCATACAGGAAGATAATTTTCTAAATTAAATACCTACATTAGTAGCTGAAAATGGCAATACCCATTGATTTTCAAAGGTGAAAGTGGCAGTCTAATTCACTTTATCCCTTTGAAAAATTCCCTTTGAATAAATGTATACATTCGCTAATGTGTAGAATGGGACAGTTGTGTGACCCCTCCTGCTGCACCTTACTTTTATTGCCTTAGCTTGGGGATTTTGTAGATAATGGCTACTAGTTTTTGCACTCTGTGCAGTATGCAGGGCTAAAAGGCCATCTTTGTGATGATTTTCTATTCCAAACGTAAAGACTGAGAAACCACACAAGGACTGATGTGTGTGCTGAGGGGCAATACCACACCAGATAAACAATTGTTGAGGTTCCCATAATTCATGGCATGGGATATGCTGAAGTACTCAACAAATGTATTGCCTCATCCTTCAAAAGAAGTGCCCTCTCCCAGACATCTGTGCACACTGGTATAAATCGGAGTGGGAGGGGCAGTCAAGGGCAGGAGAGCAAAATGTTAGGGAGAAGCTGGTGGGATGCATCTAAAGGTGTTGAGGGTGCAGACATGATTGCAAGATTGCTGTCTGCCCTCAGTGAAAAATCGTGGTGACTGAGGAAGGGATATCTGGGAAAAAATTAAGTTCCTCTTTATAAGAGCAAGAGGATGATCTAGGAAACTACTGATTAGTTCTACATCACTGTCTGGAAAAAACATGGAGTACATCCTTCTAGACCCCATTTCCAGACACTTGAAAAACAAGAAAATAATCAGTAGACACACAAATACCAAGGGCATCATGCTTCAGCAGCCTGATTGCATTCTATGATGAAATGAGTGTGAATGGAATATATCTGGAGAGGCTTTTGAGACTACCTTCACAGCATTTTCAAGAGTAGTTTCAGGTAACTTGGAATGGATGGATTGTTAGAGGAGTTGAAAATCAGCAGGATTGGTGGGCTTCAAGGATGGTAATTGATGGCTTGAGGACAGCTTGGTGGCCAGCAACGATTACAGTACCCAAAGGGCTGATACTAGGACTACTAGTTTAATATCCTCATCAGTGACCTGGATGATTTGACTAAATGCACCCTCTGGAGATCTGTGGATGGCAGTATGTCAGGGGGAGTGGTTGACGTGCAGTGCAGCAGAACTGCAAGGGCCAAAAGAAACTTTAGATCTCAGTCAACCAAAGCTGCATGCAGTGCAAAGCTGTGCATCTGGGGTGGGGTAAACCCCCACACTGGTGCAGGCTGGCAACTGACTGGCTGGGAGATAGTGCTGTGAAAAAGGACCTGGGGGTTTTGACAGGTGTCAAACTACATACAAGACATCAATGTGCTTGCAGTAAGAGAAACCACATGCTACATTAGGATGAGCTTGAACAGCAGATTGATGGAACTATTTCTGCTTGGTGTGGGTGAGGCTGCACCTGAAATACTGTGCCAGATTTGGTTTCTCCAGTTAAAGAGAGATACTGAGAAACTGAATAAGGTCCAGTGGCAGGTGACAAAGATACACAGGGATGTGGAGCACATGGCCTGTTAAAGAAGACATGGGCTTGTTTCATTTGAAAAAGGGTTTATCAAATGTAGCTTACAATTTCTGAAAAGAAAATTACAGAGGTATAAGAGCCAAATTCTTTTCAGACAACTAGTTACTACTTACTACTAGGCTAGTGACATGAGCGAATAGACTTTGAAGGGGAGATAATTACAAATGGTGACAAGAGAGATACAGAACAAAAATTTTGAAAAGTTTATTCATCAGCAGATAGTGTGACTCTGGAATATCACAGCTGAAGTGGTGGTGAAATTGGCATCTGTGGCTCAGCAAAGCACCAGCTGACCTGACACAGTGTTGGTCGCAGTCTCTGGATGGCCTAGACAGCCTTCAGAGGTTTTTCCTCCAACCAACATTTCTAAGACCCTATGACAAAATTTTCCTCCAGCATACAAGGAAGTGATCTTGCCTGGCATTTAATGGTTCCCTTTTGCAATTCTATACAGTCAGTGTTGTCCAAGAATATTTTAAATCTTCTCTGGTTAAGTTTTTTTCACAGACGTGCAGGTAGCATAGTGGCAGACAAAACATCACAGACACTTTTGGTGCAGAATTGAAAAAGATGGATGGTGTTGAAGAATGGCAAGTATGACCGCTTTTCCTGGGAGTCCCAGAATTTTTTGGGCTGGGGGTGGGGTGGGAGGTGGGGAGGGTGCTTCTTATCATCATGTAAGAAAACAATTCTGTGAAGTGGACCTGGTATAGCAGGTAGATGGCTCACACAGATATGTTGCCTACTATGCTTTCTACCATATTAACTGTAAAATGTTATTTGCATTTTTCCTGTTCATCAAAACAGATCACACATCTTATGTTCTATGATTCTATGTTGTAAACTGGTCTTGTATTGCCCTATTAATAGTTTGATTGTGCTCAAAATCCTTCAAGATTTATTTTCTTCTTTCTCTCTTGCACATCATATTTAACAATTACACCTTTTCCCACCCCTTCAAAACCTCCCAGTTCAACAACCTGGACCCAGTGTTTGAGTGCATCACTCCTCTATGGTTCTTCAAACCACTGTAACCATCAGCAAGGCAGAAAGATGGTTCAGATGTTTTATTGTGACTTGACAAGACTTTGTTCAGTTCTCTAGGCAAGATGCTTATATTCAGATCTGAAAGGGCACTCAGACCTCTGATTTTTTTGCAGAAATATATAGGTTTAGCACCCTAAAAGAGGTCAGTCCATATTTTGTTTTACAGGGAGATATCTTGTTTGTTTGTGATCTTTGTTATATAAACCATATTTTGGGTAAAGACAGTAAACTGTGGAATGATCTAACATTATATTTTTAATACATGTAAGAAAAATGATGTAAGAATAGAGGTAAAGATTTTTGTCATGCTGGGGACCTAAATCAGAAAAAATGCAGTCCTCTCCTCTCCTCTCCTCTCCTCTCCTCTCCTCTCCTCTCCTCTCCTCTCCTCTCCTCTCCTCTCCTCTCCTCTCCTCTCCTCTCCTCTCCTCTCCTCTCCTCTCCTCTCCTCTCCTCTCCTCTCCTCTCCTCTCCTCTCCTCTCCTCTCCTCTCCTCTCCTCTCCTCTCCTCTCCTCTCCTCTCCTCTCCTCTCCTCTCCTCTCCTCTCCTCTCCTCTCCTCTCCTCTCCTCTCCTCTCCTCTCCTCTCCTCTCCTCTCCTTCATAAAATGTATTTTTCCTGAAATCCTTAACAGCAGAATATTAATTTGTACTCAGTTGAAATTTATAACTCCTCCACATTTAGCTGCTTCATTTTTTTTCTTTGAAATACCAAAAGGGATTAAAGCATAAACTGGATTAACTGCTCATCGGATGCAATTTTGTTAAGTAAAACTGTATTTGTGGGGATGGGATGGCTCAGTGGACTGATGATGAGAGACCATTCTAGGTCACTTTTTCAAAGTGGTGTTAGTCTGGTAGTGACTGAAAATGCATTGTTTGCCATCTGGGAGCTTCCTAGCAATTAAGCCAATAATGAACTAGTTGCAGTCAGTTCCTGAGGGGATCTTCATATTCTAATATATGCACCAAAAAAGTCAGTAACTGCTTCTCCCTTTCACAGGCCTAATGGAAGGATAAAGTGCTAAGAAGGAGTAAAGTGAGATCTGACACAATAGACAGTAGTTTTAAAGCAACCCCTGAAAATCATACTTGAAATACTTTGGCAAGGCAATGTAAGGAAACTTGCTCTCTGGACTTACTGGTCTAATATTTCCTTCAAACGCTGAGATGTTTCTCACAAAGGCTAAGAAGAGAGAATGAAATTACTTTTGAATTGAAAAGAGAACAAGCTTTTTAAGTCACTTGATGTCAAGAAGACTGTTTGAAAAGCAAGGCTATTAGGCTGAGTAATTTCCAGAGAAAGGTAGTGGACATGCCCTTACTTGAAATGTGTAAAAGACAGATGAACTCCTCCCATCACTGTTATCTAATTACAAGGATGAGTAAATAGGTATGGGCAACATTTTCAAACCTGGGCTCTGAAAGTTTGACACAATATCCAAAGGAAGACATGAAAAAGGCAGAGTGGTTTTCACACAGATTGTCATTATGAGTAGTGAAAGCTTAAGGTCTCAGCACTGATCTCAAACAATAATTGAGATTAAGAATTATAATTAAATTCCCTAAAAGTGTAGTCTAAAAAAGCCCCCTATTCCTTACTGCATTTTAATACATGTAAAAAACCCTCAAAATATTATCAAAGCAAGAGAAAATGGAGTTATTACATGGTCAACTGAGAACATCCAACCTGTTTGTTGAAATTCCTGACTGGAACATGGATTAAAGGACTGTTGGTTGCAAGAAAAATGTCAACAGTTGAACAAGTGACATTAGGAGCACCGTCACCAAGAGGTCCCAGGAAAAGGAGTGATTGTTCCTCTGCAGCTTCCCAAGGTGTGAACCAGAACTTAGAGTCACCCTCAACACAAGAAGGTGGAAATACCAGGAAGGGAGAGTGTTGATCCAGGTTTAAGCAATTTTCCTTTTATGAAAGAAGGGGAACAGAATACCTTGGTTTCCAGAGCAGGTGACAGAAGTAAGGGCAAGAAGTCACAATCAGACTTTGCAAGGTTTCATGCTCTTGCTCCAGTCAGCCACAGGGGATTGACTCTGGTGGTGTTTTGCCCATGGGCTAAAGCAACTTTCCATTGGGAAAGACCATGTGGTGGGTCCCCACCATACTGGGGGAAGGGAAGTGGTGTTCAAGCACATGGCCCAGTTCTCCACTGCTTCGTTGTAGCTTGCTTCTACTGCCACTACATTCAGTTAGAGAAGCAGCTACAAGATTGTTCAAGCTCAATTCAGGATATCAGAGTCAACTGAAGAATTTTGATGCCTAGAATTTAGATGCCCTTACTTAG
>NW_008677677.1:59451-95447 GCF_000695815.1 Acanthisitta chloris | reverse complement strand
TTCCCTGCCATTCAGCAATGAAGAGCACAGCTTTCCTGAGATCAGAAATGAGTGTCAGTGGTGACTCTTACTCGGATACTGCCATTCATACACTAAGCTCCTCTGCCTTGAAGGCCTGGCCAGGCAATGCTAACAATAAACAAACCATAATAACTTACAACTGTGAATGAACCCAGCCCTTAATGACATTGTTCAATACTGCTTCAACACTGTGAAGAGCTTCACCTCTTCGTTCCCATGCTCCTAGGAGCATTTCCAGATTGGCTTTACCAGGGGTGATTCCAACAGCTTATTCTAATTGTCTTGCTCATGCAGTACAGGGAAGCTAACCTGCTGTGAAACCTGATGCTTTCTGCAGGAACAGGTTATTGCAGGGTAACAAGTGGCTTTTCTATCCTAAGCCTCAGCTGACAGTACAGTACCACAGGGGGGCACTCACATTAACGTGTACACCTCCCCGAGCTGCACACCACCTTGCAGGTGTGCACAGCTGTGCAGCAGAGCTCAGAGGGCTTGCAGGGGGGCATGGGCTTGGAAATGTAGCTGAAGTCACCTTTTCTCATCTGTGTCTCCATGCAGCAAACTGTTGGTGTGTATTTTGCTTTGCCTTTTGAGTTAAAACAAAGCAAAAGCTGAAAAGAGGTGAAACTCTGAAAAAAATATTAAAAGAGCAGTGTCTGCTAACATTGTTTGCTGTTTGGTTTTTCTACATGTGCTAAAGAATTTTGACCTAAGGGAAAAGGTATCCAGAAAGTCTGAGTGAAGAGTGTTGGAGGTATCATTTCTGATTTCCATCAATAGGAAAATGATGTGTGGAAACTCCTCTCCTATCACATGGTGCAACAAAGGAAAGTGTGCTGTGAACAAATATTGCTGGCAAGGCTTGAATAATCACTGCTTGAAAGTGTTTTTCTGCCAGTGGCTCTCAGGGTGTCTGAGAATACTGGCTGGTTCCAAAGACTGCTTTCTGGCAAATCTTTGGCTATCTCAAAGCAAAGTCTGAACTCACATTCTAGTTGTTTCTCCTTGTTGCTGCAGATGGTTTGATCAAATGGAAGCACACACCACAATACATACATTAGAGCCATGAGAGTCAGAACTTTGATGCTTGTCTCAATATTTTAATTCTGCTAAGAGGTGCTTTTAGATTATTAAGTGCTGCAGATAAAGGTACACTAAAATGCAGGATATTTATTTCCTGAAGTTTTGTGCTTCTCTGAAGCTCAAAGCCAGTATCACAAGGGATGGAAGGAATGTCAAAGGGAGATGTTACCTGCTTCTGGGATATGAATGGTTGAAGGATGAGAACATGAACTGTCCAACTGAAACTCTGGCAGAGATGACCATACAGAATTGCTTGATTTGGTTTTTTTTTCAGTCATCTCCCTACAGATACACCACCAGACTCCATCTCTTTCCTGAAAGACCACCTTTTCCCTGGAAGTCCACTTTTTCTCTGGGTGCATCAGATTCTGTCAGAAACAGCTTGGTGCATATTGTAACTTGGGAATGAGTAGACTTTGCCAAGATTTTGTAAACTACTTAGCTTCAGCCTCACTGGTCCCACTGTGTAAGCAGTTAAGTCTAATATTAGTCTCTTCTGAAAATTTCACCTCTGGAGCCAAGGAGCAGTAGATGGATAAATAAAAGGGGAATGCGACAGTGATCAAAATCTGTCTGGTGCAGACAGATAAATATCAGGCTAGCTTGAAGGTTTTCACCTCTCTGCTGCTGGGAGTTATATTTTTTTCATGGCAGAGTACTGTGGGCTAATTTCATAGCTGGTGTAAATCAATGTTGCACAATACACCGTGGTGGAATGATGCTGATTTATACCAGCTAGGAATCTGGCTGCTCATACTCCTACCAGCGCAGCATTGACTTATAAATCTTCCTTTTGAAAACCTGTGGATGAACGAGAGGAACTGTTGCAGAGAGCCGCATGTTTCAAAACTGTCCTTGAGAAAATAGGAGAGCCCCAGTTTCAAACCAGGATTAAATAATGTAAATGCTGAAGTGGGCTTTTCCCCAGAGGTGTTAGTTTTACCTCTGTGGAAACCAGAATCCCCCAGCACCTGTAGAAACTGGGTTTGGAATCAGGCATTGAGACGTTCAGATGCACTTGTATTCCCTTTCAGCTTCTGAGAACTTGTGTTGTCTTGAGTTTTCAAATGATTCACCTTCTTCCCCATTAAACATATATATTTTTAAAAAATTGTCCTATTGCTTAACCACTGCTCCTTACGTCTTCACTTTCTTTCTTCTCTTTCTCTTTTTTTTTTTTTTTTCCCCAAAAAGTACGTACGTATACCTGACTCCTTGGAGATCGCTTTGTCTGTGTCTGTGATTGCAGGAATCAGCCAGCAACACGACAGGACTTGCTTGTTTACATAGCTCTGAGGGTTATGACAACACTCAGAATGTACAGGTGCCGTGTAGAGATGCAGTTTGCAATTAAGATCAGTAAAGCTGACTATTTAATAAAGAATTCCTTCATTTTATAACAACCTGGTCTCATTGTTATATACACAAGAAATCAGCTCCATAAATCTCTGTAAAAATTTGTTCTCCCTTGGTATTAAATATTTCAGCTAAAGTTAAGATTAACAGTTGCAAAACAATTGCATTAACTGAACAGAAAATTAAACCCATAAAGCATGGTTAAATGCAATTTCCTTGTAATTGCAGTGAATGTGCTGCCAAGATAATTACAAAATGATTGATAATATTTTTTTTAGTCCATTTGGTGGCATTTCACCACTACAATATACCAGTCAGAGATAAGCAAGTCAGGGAAGCACTTGCTAGATGACAGTCGGATTTGGGCCTTGAGTTAAAGTGTGGCTTCAAGGGTAAACCAGTGCTAAGATTGCTTACTCAGCAGAGTGAAGGAGGCTTCTTGCAAAAACCTTTCCTCAGAGTTGAGCACTACATGGGGGAAATTTCAGGAATAACCTGCTTCTTTCAGGAAAAAAGGCTTGTCAGAGCAGCTCTTCATAGGAAAATTCAGCCCTCTCAGGTTGCTTTTGAACAACAGCTTGAGAAAGTATAGTTTTCTATTAAATTCAGCTCAGAAAATCTGTTACTTCCTACTGGCCCAGCATCGGGGTGATCTGATGGCTGTCTTAAAATGTGGAATATTTTTCTTTTTTTTTTCCATGGAATTTTCTTCTCACCATATCATAGGCAACAGGTGGCTGTTGCCTTAAAAAAAATACAGCTCTAGAATCATGGTTTCTGCTAAACATGCAGTCAGTTACTTTGGTTTTATGTATAGTCAGGTGGAATGTATTTTCTCTACAGGTATCAGTCCTTCGCTAGAGGATGGGAGATTCCTGATGTGTGGTATGCCTTTATCCCAGAGGAAGGCAACAACACATTAACATGTCACATCTTTATCCCTCCATTTCAGAGAATTACAAAGTACACTGATGACACATCAGATACACACTTTTCTTTCAGGTTTATTCTTTTGGGTTTATTTTTTTGGAATTAGCTTTTCCTTTTCCCTTGAGTTTTTTACTTTCTACTGTTCGCCTGCGATGCCTCTCCTACAGTGTAATTAAAATTATTTTCTCTGGACCTGTTCCTTTCATATATCAGCCAGTTCATCTACACTGGATGAATTTCCTATTCCCTGGAAAAGGACTGAGTTTATCGCCATAAAATAATCCTTGGCCCAAGTGACTGAGCATGGACAGGCAGGCTGGGAATCTGGACAGAGATCCTGCTCTGAGAAGATCTTGGATCACGCTGCAATTCTGAGTCCAGTATTTTCTCATGTCTCCTCTGCCAAACTATCCTCCTTTGTGCTGGAAAAATCCCCTGCTATCAGCAAGGGTTCACATCTTCCTTACTTGGAGCAGGCCTCCCTGACATATTATCTTATTTATGCTTATAGTGTAAACTTTGTAGAGAGCTCTGTACAAAGGTGATAGGAGACCTTTAGAGTTATGGACACATTTGTCTCTCATCTGCCGACAGTTTTTTTTACTGATGTCCTGTTCTCAGCCAGTCTGTTTCCATAATTTCTAAGTTTTTCTGTCATCCCAACCAGTATTATTCCATGTTGTTGTTTATTATGCATCTTCTTTTGGTAGTTTGTTACTGCTTTTTTTCAAGCAGTTGATCAACTTCTGGAGTTGTGAATTTTGTAGGCAGTTTCTTGTTTCAAATGTCTGTCCTAATAAGGTTGGCCAAATAAAGTTGTATTCCCCTGCATTTGTTACTCTGTTTAAATTTGAAGTGTTGGAGTTTGACTGAAAGTTATATTTAAATGCCTTTAAGAGCACTGAGTCTTACATGGAGTACACCCACAGCAATGCAGTGACTCCATTACCTCGAATAGACATGACTGTAGGCTGCAGTCCTTAATTCTGATTTTATTCTCATAATACTCATTTTACATAATTCATTTTATTAAATCTCAGGTAAGAACCCAAGCTCTTTCCATCCACTGGCTGGTCTTTGCACTACACCAAAGCACTGTTCACGCCTAAGCCAGGTAGGATTATGACAGAGGGCTCAGGTCCAAGCAGTCACCTCTGCTATCTAGCCATCTGGTAGCTACAAGCTCGCAGGCTGTAGAACTTTTCCAAAAGCTCTTTCTCTTGTGGCCCTATGGCTTATCTGGATCACAGAGGGACACTCTTATTAGTGAATTATTTCACACACCTGGAGCGGAGAGGAGCTGGAGATGAGAAATGAGGGGAAAAGGATAGCAGAGAGGTAAAAGTCAAGAAGCATTTGGGTTTGATGTGGAAAGATCAAGAGTGTTGTGGCCTGCCTTGTGAGGAAAGAGCGTGCCTGGAAGGCTGGTAAATGACAGGCTAACAGGAAACCACTGCAATAACCGTGCCTCTCCCCTGCACACTGTCTACCTGTAGGCACCAAAATTCCTCTCTCTGGGGAAGTGCTCAGTGATCCATTTGTTTTGGTGACTGCCAGAGAGAGCGAGGAGCTGCTGGGACGGGAGGAGCTGGGTTACCAAAGGGCTCTCTAACACAAACTGCTCCTGGCCGTGTGCATGAGGGAGGAAGGGGGAGACAGGTGTGTGTTTGTGTGCGTGGGGATCAATCACACAAACAAACAAACAAACAAAACTACATCCAGGAGGGAATTTTCTTCCTGCCTCAAGCACCTCTGCCATTGCCTTTGCAAGGAAATTCACTAGATTTTATGGTCCTTGGTGTGAGGCAGCTGTGGTTGAAAACAACTCACTTGGGCTCTCACTTCTGTCCTTTGAGCCTGTGTATTCAAAGCTTCCTGTGTTTTCCTGTCTCTTACTCATATCATCAAGGGTTGGGACTGGAAAAATGTGTGCAGGTCAGTGCCTGCTTCTGAGTCTTCCAGGTACTGCCGAGCTTGAGCAATAAGGTATAACATAAATTCATCTGCTTCCATTTTTTTTTTCTGCAATGATAGTGAGAAATTGAACTTGTGTTTAAATACCTTCAGTTTCCAGTCCAAATTAGTAGTTTCCTTCACAATCCATCCCCACTGCCACTTGCTTTCAGTGGGAGTCTTTAACCATTTCAAAAGCAGGCAGCTAGGAAAACAGATATCCATGTGCTATCGCAGTATGATGGGTTTGGCTGTACAAATTGGCACCTCTTGGCTATTCTGATATCAAAAGAGTTCTTTTGTCTTTTTGTGTGTTTTCTGGCAGCTTTGAGAGGTTCTTCGCTTGCTGACTCATCAAATTTTTTAAAAGCGCGTCTTCTCACCCTTGCCTTATAGTCGTGGATCTGAGCACAGAATGTCCTTCTGGTGTGGCTGTGGTCTCTGCAGAGCACTTGTAAGAACTGGGCTTGGCCAGGTGTAGGAGTGAGTGAGCAGCAAGTCACGTGGCAACACATGTGCCCAAACTCTGGGTCCTTTCTTTGTAAAGCCAGGGGAGTAAGAGTGTCCTCCCAGACATGATGGGCCCTTTAGTCCCAACAGGAGCTGTGCAGTGCAGAGCGGCTGGCAGGACCCTGCTGCAGGTGGCTCCCAGGTCACAGCTGTGCCATGGGCAGGGGTCTAGCTGTAGCTCACTGCCTGCTCTGGCTTCCCCAGGCAAGGGGGTTTACTCACTCTGGGAAGGTGAGGAAGGGAGGACGCTGGTGCAGACCTTGGTGTGCTGCATGATGGCAACATGAATGCATGCTGAGAGCAATGGGAGCATGTATATCTCAAAAGCAGGAGGACCTGAACACCTAACAGCAAGGGGAAACCAAGGAAACCAAACACCCAGAGTTTTTAAGTGGCAGCTAAGGTGAGGTGGACATTTTTCCTTCAACCCATGAGCAGAGTCAGACAGACGTGAGTCACCCTCAAATATTGTCCTTTTTCTGGTTGACAGAAGACACATACTTTAAAGCTCTGCCATATCATCTTCGTCATGAAAATAAATCTCCTGATTCAGAGACTTCTCTAAACCGCTCAAGATTTTTGTGTGTGCTCTCCCTCCCCAATTGCTTGGAGCCCTGAAAACCACAGCCTTTGCTGGCAGACAATAAAGATACAACCTAAAGTATTCAACAAGAAAAAAAAAAAAGGGAAAAAAAAAGAATGGCTGTTGAGGAGGCTTAGAACATGTCCCAACATTTTCTGCAGGTTTTTTCCTTTCTTGAGGCAATCAGAGCACTGCCTAAGTTTTGCACCTGCCATGGGCAAGTGCCTCTGTCTTTTAGTGAAATAACTTTACGCATTTTTAGTGCAAGCCCTGGCCTGCTTTGTATCCTGCTTTACCTGAATGATTATATCTTCTTTACTTCATTAACTTTTCAATAGGCTATGAAAACAAAAGCTGTCACTCTGATACCTGCCATTTGATATTCAGCAATGCCTTCAGTACAAAAAGAGCCCCTCCATTTCCCAGCCCCCACCTCCAAGCATCATGTGGCATGATTCTGCTTCTAGCTGTTCACTGTATCAATATGTAAAACCTTCCCCTATCAATGTTTCTTTCAGCAACAACCCTATCCTACATATGAAAGTATAACCCTTGCAACAGTGAAATGAGTGAGTTTGATAGAGAAATCAAAATTACTGTCCAGTGAAATATCCATTGGCTATGATCATTAGGGCATCTCAGGGAAGTACTCATTTGGGCCGACACAGCTACAAGGTCCAAGACAACTTCTCTGTGTACACACAAACTAAAATGTTATCATTTGGTATGGTTAGACTTTAGGAACTCTGGGAATTCCCAGAACTATATTTCAGATTTGCAGAGATCATAAAAATTAGTTATGTGGTTAGCTCATGTTCTGTGGCAAGAAAAGAAGTCTTCTAAAGTCTGTTTTTCTAAGATATCTGGGCTTTATTTGCCTGTATATCTAAATTATTAATTTGAAATCCTCTATATCTAGTAATGTTAGCAAAGGAATCCCTCTAGACTTTTGTAGTCCAAAGACAAACTCTTGACTCTTTGTAAAGGCCAGCTCTCAGAAGACAGATGGGGGGGCTTTGGGTGGGGAGGCTATATCATCTTCATTTATGCAAATAGCCTTCACTTGAGAGATCCCTTAGATGAGGAAAATCTGCCTGGAAAACACAGAGACCACATAATAGAGCAGTGTACAGCTCAAGAGGCAGGAGGGTAGGTAAAAGTAAACAAAAGGATGTGTGTTTTGGGGGAGGAATATTTTTTTTTTTACGGATTCAAGCTGGAGTTGTAAGGGTGCACAGAAAGCCACAAATTGCTGAGGACAGAGCAGTTTACAGATCAAACGAATCTAATGTTGCTTTGTGATGTAATGGCCCTGATGAAGTGATTTTCCAGCATCTTCTTCTGAGGAGAGATGGGAGAAAAGCTCTGAATGTATTTCTGGTGGCCTCAGTTCTGGTGATTGAGGGAGCAGCTTTTTCAGTCATTGACTTGTTTTCTACTCTAGGTTCACATCTGGGTACAGAGACTAGGGAATTGAAAGGAAATGAATGCTTCTGGATATCTCAGTTTAAAGTGAGCAGTTCTAACTCTGGACATTAAGAGAGCTAGGACATGGGTGAGGTTGAGCCTGTGTCCTCTCAGGTTGGGCATTACAACAGAAGGTTTTGTTACCCTGTCTTCTGGTGCCAAGGTAAGACAGTTAGGGAAATGTAAATTCAAATGTTTTTAGCATATCAAATTTCCAGTGAGGTGAATGGGAACTAACAGGACCTTAAGTTCTCAACACTTATCAGAATCAGGCCATTTCTATGTACTGGTTTAACCATGTATCTATCAACATTTCTGCTTCTCTGTTTCACACCCTTCTTTAAAATCCACTTTTCTTGCATCTGTCAATGGAGGTTGCAGACATACTAACAGCAAACTTCACCTTAAAACAGAGGATGATCAAACTCATTATTTTAATGAAAAAAATTCATTTGATGTTAGAAACCAGCCTTTACAGCTACATGTTCTAAGAAAGATGATGAACTTTGCAAAGCTCATATTTGTCCCTTGCAAAAATATCTCTTAAAATATTAAAATTCTTGTCCATCTTATTTCACTGGTGTTAGCACATTGTAAATGGATCATACATGAATCAAACATCTCTCTTTCTCCTTGGCTTTGAAATTCTTTTCCTGAAATTTCACTGGATCTGTATAACCAGTGCCATTAATTCCCAGTACAGTTTTATGTAGTGCACTTTGTGCAAAGACCCTGGCAATCTGACAGTAAATAATAATTCCAGGTCAAGAAATATGCTCTTAATTATTTCATGATCTCAGTGTCTTTAGGGAGGGCATTGAGCAGGCCCTGGAGCAAGGAAATAAAATGTTCATTAATGCCAAAAAAAACCCCAACCCTGAATTAATTTCTGGGCTTTAAATAGATAGCAGCTAATCTGTTCTTTAAGGTGTCAAACCTGTGTTTCTTTGGCCAAGTCTGAACTGATGCATGCAAAGAAATCTAAATAAAAGCTTTATTTTCTAGAATAGTGTGGGCATCTAATAACTCTTGTTGTTAAAATGGGGAAAATAGGGCATATTTCAGGTGCTTCTACTTGAGTTTAGAAGACCAGCTTGTGGCACATGTTTTTGAAAGCATGACTCTAAGATTTCAGAGGAATGTGATTCTAGTTTTCAGGCTCCACTGTTGGAACCTGTTGCAAGTTGGTGGTAAGACTCCTCTTTTGGCCTCCCAAATAGTGGCCCTACCTACAGTACAAAACATTCCTAGTTCTATCATCTTGGCATTAATTATCCTAATCTCTTTTCTAATGTTCAAGCTGTTAATTTAACCACGTTGTCTAAACTTGCATTGGAAATGGGGCTGGATTTGTTTCCTTGCATGTGCGGACAGAAAAGCTGAAGGTAGCTTATCACAATAAGTATAAGATAACAGAACTCTGGGTTGGCAGAAAAAAAAAGGAAAAAGAAGGAAGATATTTGTGAGCTTTTTCCCCCCTCAAATTGCAGAATTCTGGGTTTCTCTAAAGCTGGTTTTAAAAAGAGGTGGAGCTGCAAGAAATCCACCTTCCTGAATATTTTCTCTAGTAAAGGCAAGGGTAATTTCTTAGTTCCATCTGTGGGGAATTAAATACAGAGCATTGAGCTATGAGCAGGAGTTACGAATGCCAGATTTGCACATCTTCTGCTACCTTTTATGGACCATGAAAATTCTTCCTGTTCATATTGAATTTTCATACAAATCTCAGTTTGCTCAAAGAAGTTTTGCAAGCATCAGTGAGTTAATCTCCGAATTGGCTGGCTGAGGTCTCCAATGCAATGCAGAGTACCTTAATCTACAATAAACTGACAAAACTCCATAAAATTTCTGGTGAACAGGTGGCTGTCACAAGATCCATTACAAGAAATCTTATGGGCTAGGCCACCTTAGCAGAGGTGGCAGTGACTGTGTGGGGTGTTGAGTGGCCTGTCCCCTCCTTTCAGAAGGTAACATGTTACCTCTGACACAACTGTCCTCCAACTACAGAATTGACTTCTGCTTTTAGTGCTGACAGTTCAACACATTGCTGAAGCATTAATCTAGGAGACTGATGGCTTCTGGGGACCTGGGCTCCAGAGCTATAATTTCATAACCGAGGAAATCAGTGTGTGAGAGTGTAAGAGGTCAGACTGGATAGATACGACAGTCCGTTCTGGCCTCAGATGGTGTAAACTGGGGGGAGACTGTGGTGTCTTCTCTGCTTGTTTGACAATAAACCAGTATATACATCATAGTACCATATAAATAATAGCTGGTTCTAATAACTGTACATGAAATATCTGGAATTTGCACCAATACTACTGTGTAAACAATGGCTTGTATCAGTAATTAAATGTTAAATACTCCTTCACATGGAACTGCCTTTCGTTGTATCTTACATAGAATATATTTTCTGCCAGAAACATTGACCAAAAATACATGAGGAAAAGAAGGAGCTTTTAAAGTTAACCCCCCCTGTGTCATTCCCTTCTTTTCCTTTTCTGCTTCCTCTGTCCAAGAACAAGGGCTCAGGATCTCCTGTAACGGTCCATGTCCTAGCAGGGCTTTTTGAACATGGGTTTTCGCTCCTTCTGTGCACTCCTCACTTGGCTGCCGTTCCATCTGACTCCAAAAGCAGCGAGTACAAATTAAAGAAAGAATGCAGCCCTAACGCCTACACCCATAAGCTTTCAAAACAGAGAGCTGCTACACCTGTGGGGATAGAACAAGTGTATCAGTGTCCCGGGCTCTGCCCTGGCTCGTCTGCCTTTGTTAGCTGGAATGTGCCGATGAAACAATCAGGTGCAGTAGGCGCGTGGCAGCCTGCTTAAAAAACGATTCTTTGGAGACAGGGAGTGGGCTGTGAATCATACATCCATATAATCTGATGATAACAATTTTAAATGTGGTGATTAGTGTATAATGGAAAGTATTGTGCTATTTGGTATGATTTGTCTGCCACTGCACTACCCAGTATTTAAAAGGTCCAGTCTTCTATGCAAAACCTGATTCATTCTTGTAGCTAAAGCATAAAGCAACTTTAGGAGCGTTTAGATACTTATGTCTTCCTCACTCACACAGCACATGCATGGGTGTACATATACACATGACTACCTTTTGACTCACTGTACCAGCCTAAAATCATGGACACAAAGCAGGATACCTCACTGTGGAGCTTACAGGCTCTGTAGTGAACTCTTAAGTATGGGCAAAACAGGCCTCCTAGCACTATGCAGGCATCTAGCAGTACAGAAGTGCTGTTGAGAGTACCAGCTCAGAAATCAAGATGCATGTAGCTGCTCAGTTTAACAAATGTGGCCAGCAAGATGCAACTTTATGACTGATCCTTTGCTTCAGGTACCTCTACCAGATTACACCTTCAAGTATACATCTGCCCTCTTTGAATGCCAGGAGAACATGAGCAACCATCTGTACAGCTGAGGGACATCGGTGTTAAAAAGCATAAAAAGTAGAGTGGGAATCTCTGGGGCTTGATAGGAGAACTGTGAGGCAATCAGGCTGTGTTTCAATCGTGCTAGTGATTAAAAAGTACAATAAAATTGTCTCACTTTGGTACTAGACATGTGTCATGTTTGCATTTGGCAAGATTCATTTTGGCGGTATCTTGTAGCATCAACTTTCCATTTCAGGTCTTAGCTCACTGGGCATTTATAATCCAAATAGATTCAGGGCAAATATCTGTTGACAGGGAAGAAAAACAAAGGAAGCAAACAAAAACAGACAAGAAAAGCCATGGCAAAGCCAGGTGCCCTCATGAAGTCCTCTGACAAGATGAATCATGATTTGGGAGAATTAATAACTGTAGACAGCATTGGTAAGTTTTTCCTTTTCTCAGTCACTGAACCTCTGCATGTCCTTGCCATGAATACATAACAAATATGCTCAGGAAGTGAATCAATAGATCACTTGCTTCTATTTACTCACATAAAGGAGTTCAAAAAGAATATCTATTTTTCACATGGCTGTAATGCCAGATGTAGTTCTTGCTTTGGCCAAATTATCCATCATGTATGAATGACATGCATAGGAAACCTGAAAGTGAAATTATTTTTGTTGTAATGAAAAGATGCATAAAATACATGAGTGCAATTTATGCTTATAAATTTCATCTCTGTTTTAATTCTGAACAATGCAAGCTCAGGTGGAAGATCTCCATCCAGCATTGTCATCCTGCTTCTGTTTGATTGATTGATGTGGCTAGAAAGATGTCTCCCTAATGAGGCTTTAGATAGCCCACTGAACTGGCTGACTGGGTGCTCATATGAATCTGATTAAAACTGTAATCAAGTTTGAAATGCTTATGGCCAAGTCTTATACGAGTCACTTGTATTGTAGACAGAAGTATTACTTTCCTGGAAGCATTTGCGATGAAGCAAATCTTCGGTGTATACACACACACCACCAAAAAAGGGTGGGAGGGGGGGAAGGAGAGACTGTGTAAAAAGGGCAGCTGTTGTTAGCAATGGAAAAGCCTCATAGGCTCCACCTGCCTTGCTTGTGCGAGTGTCTGTAAGTACCACCTCCCCTGACATGCTGAATTCACATTGCTGTCAAACCTGAGTATTAGGTGGATAGATATGCAAGCCCACACTAGCAGCCAGAACATTCAGGGGAAGTGTCAACAATTTTCTGCAAACATTGTATGTGGTATCTTGTTGGGAGTTTGCTCAGGAGCACATGCACAGTGTGAAGTAATGTGCTCATATTTTACAAGCTGCATATTGTGTGCCAGTCAACTGCACTGCCCAGCAATGGAAAAAGTGATACAGATGGGGGATCTCTAACAGCTAAGGATCAGCCTACTGAGCATGATGCCAAACAATAATAAATGTACATGTTGAGAAATTTCCCTGGATAACCAAGGTTACACTCTGACCTAAATGGTAGAAAAGTAAGAGAATAAATTCTTCGGCACACTTATCTCTAAATCCCCAGACCTCATTGCACTATAATAAACCTGATCTGATATTACTAACATTGCTTGAGATCCTGTTACCTACTGAACATGAGGCTGCAGTTGCATAAGCATTTCAAACAAGTGGAAATCATCTCTGCTGCTGGAAGAAGCAAACCTGCAATGCCTGGGCAGCATACTAGAGCGGGGTCTAGGGCATGACACCCCTGTGTTCTAGGAACCCTGCAACCAGTAGCCAGGACCAATAAATATGTCTTAATCCTGCTTTGCTCATAGGGTTCTGAGCTGTGGGCCTGGGAGGGTGAAGGTTATGTGTCAGGAGGTGCATTTGATTTGAAACATTGCTGGTGAGGACTTGTGAGTGGGACAGAGCACAAAGGAGAGTGTTGTGAAGCAAGGTGGGAGTTAACCTTCATTTGAGACCTAGCAGGAGAGGTAAGGTGGGGCTAAATTATGATGGGTTTTGAAGATAAGGCCAAGAAATTTGTGCTGTGTGTGGTGAAAAAGGGTAGGGCTTGCACCAAAGGTAGCACATATCCGTCAGTATGAAAGAAAAGGTTAGCAGCAGCATTTTGAATTATCTCAGGGGGTACCCTTTTATGGCTGTTGATAGCAGAGCAGATTGCAAATATCTGACGTTAAGTTGTCCAAGGCTTGGACGAGAGGTCTGCCCTTAGAGTTGGGTCTGGAAATCCTTGTCAGTTATGCTTAGCAGACATTGTAAACATGCAAGGATAGACTTGTTTCTTAGCCTGGGGAGCTTAAACAGATACACAAAAATCCTAACAGCTTTTAAGTGTGGCTCTCCTGTTTGTACTAATCACTACAGCCCACTCTCACTGTTTCAAACCTAATAAAATGAGGAAATGAAAATGAAAACTAGCTCTGGTCTATGACTATCTTATCTCCTTGTCGACTACAAGGGTAATCTGGCATTTTAAAACAATAGCTACTTGCTTACTAAGCCCCTTTTAATTAATGCAACTGAAGAATCTCAAGCACAGATGTTAACCCCTTCGAAGTAACGTGAGTAAATTCAGCTGCTTGTGATGATGCACAGCTCTCCCAGTTGGACAGAAACATACATGCTAAATTCCAGAGTTCAGTTAAGCTCAAAGTGTGGAAATAAATGTACATATATTTCAAACTCCTCTCTGACCACTCTGCTTCTTTGCTGTCCTCCAGGGTGGAAAAGCATTCATAGAATAGCAGCGATTTTTTTTCATTTAATAACAGTGGTACTACTAATAATACTTCCCTTCTATTATATAAAATAGCTATCACAAGGGAAATCAAGACGATATTGTTTTTCCATTTGGAAGCGATGGATTTTAGTTTCATTGAAAGAACTGAGACAATCACAGTTCTCTCTCTACAGATATTCCATTGAAAATGAGGTGGGATACATTATGTTGCAGTCTTCATGCATTCTTTTGATGAAGTCACAGGTATGCCACTAGCAACCTATGGAAAAAACTTACCTACAGCTTTTTGCAGAAAATTTTCTCAGAGATAAGAGCTAACAAACATATACTATAGCAGTATATAGGGAACGTAATAAATTAATAATGTCTACTCTGTGCTGTAGAAAAACATTTATATAGACTACTTATTTTTTATGGTAGAACCTTCATTAAATTTTGTACTGTTACCAAACCCTGCCAACTAGCACCAGCAGGTATGTAAGCTAAGGTGGGAGAATGAATTCTGTAACTGGAATAGAGAGATCATATTGAGAAATCCTGGAATAAACAAGCTTGAATAGAGGCATTGCAGTTGAGTACAGCAAAAAGAATCTCAATAAAGTCAGACCTTAGGGAAAAATTTCAATGTGGTGGTAGGATGAGGAGGACAAAATTTCCTACATGTTATAGTGTATATTGCCTAATCTGTACAAGCCTGGTCTCTAGAGTAAAACCTGTGCCCCTAAGTTAGTTACTGTGGCTTCAGTAGTAAAACAGATACTTGGTGGGCAGATCAGTATTGTCCATGAAAAGATCAAAGAAATAGCCTGGGTGAACAGGTCCTGATTAGATCCCCTGTCTTACAGATTTAGCTGAGGCAGCATGAGAGAGATCAACCTTTCTGGCTGTACAAGCCTGGTCTCTAGAGTAAAACCTGTGCCCCTAAGTTAGTTACTGTGGCTTCAGTAGTAAAACAGATACTTGGTGGGCAGATCAGTATTGTCCATGAAAAGATCAAAGAAATAGCCTGGGTGAACAGGTCCTGATTAGATCCCCTGTCTTACAGATTTAGCTGAGGCAGCATGAGAGAGATCAACCTTTCTGGAGATGACTGCAGAGACGATCCTTTTCCCTGACCTCCCTCTTAGCCACTGCTTCAGATCCATAGTGAGATGGTGCCTGAGGTACAGTCAGAGGTAGCTGCAGACCCACAGCCCTGTCACCTTTCTCTCTCTGGGGGAGACTGAGCTGCTCCTGTGGAGGAGCTCAATGTGAGCAGATCAAAGGCTGTGGGACCTTGGGGCACCTCTTGAACCACCTGCTGGAAAACACCCTTTCTGACATCAGAAATAAAATAAATTAAATTGCTTTTCTGTCTTTTGAGGTCAAGCATATTGTTTTGAACAATAAAGTGTAAGAAAACTACTGGTGCTGAGTTTTTTAAAAAATAGTTTATCTGCCTCAACAGAAATATTATTTACAGGTGTCTATGCAACCCAAGGCCCCATGGAGGAACTGCAGCATTGCACATGTGTAACTGAAGACAGACTTATGGTCCACTAAAAGAAATATAAAACTGAAATATATTCTCCTCTCCCCTCATGCCAGCCCATTGTTACAGCAGTGTGACAGTAACAGTCAGGAGGGGCACTCTTGAATCACTTAATGCTGGTATATGACTACACTGTATGGTATTTCTTTTGTTGGGCATACTATGTTTGAATGCGATATTTTCCTTTTCAAATGCTTTTATGATCTTTTTTCTCTTTTCTTTTTGTTTTGCTCATTTCCCTCTGGGCTTTTATACTCACCCTCCCCCCCCAAAAAGGAGGAAATAAAAAAAAAACCAAACCCCAGCAAGCTGCAAATACTAAATGTAAAATTTTGTTACACAGGATCACAAACAGAGCTATTTGTTTTGCTGATCTTGATCTTCATTCCATATATGTATAATCCTAAATTTTTGTTTCCTTCATACAAACCCATTTGCTCAAAGAAACAAGGTGTTCAATGTATTGTGTTCCAGAGAGAGCTGTCTAATTCTGAGTTTGCCGTTTTGCCGATTTAGTGCCCTTAGGAAGTATGATGCATATCCATTCATGCATCATCTGTAAAAACTTGTGGATGTACATCCTAGCCTTTCATTAACGTTAATGGTGCCCAACCCCTGAATGTACACTATGTCTCAGCACTATACAAGTTAACTGAGTTCATGCCATAAACATATTGTTCTCATTTCTGTATCACAGGCTGACTTTCTTGGTGGGCAGATGTCGAGCATGGAACTGCAGATCTGCAATCTGACTGTGCACCTGAGCAGTTATTTCCAGCTCTTAAGTGGAAGAGTTTTCAGTGGATGCAGGCATCTGCCGTTCTGTGAAGAAAAATACAATATTGTTTGCTCCAATTCCAAGTATTGCCTTTCAATCTTGTTAATTTAGCTGGTAGCAATGGTGTTATGCATGTTATTTTATTTACAAATGTTGGAGAAATGAGATGAATGTTTAGCATCTTCTGCAAAGTGCTGCATGTACGAGGGCAGGGTTACCTTTCCAAATTAAGTAGTATATTTAAATTATATGTGGAGAATGCCTTATGAAATATTTTGGGCTGATGAAACCTTAGGAAGTTTTGAGTCACATGATACATTTAGACAGTTGAATATGAATCTATCGTGGGCTTTTTTTATGTGTGTGTTTGTTTTGTCCCTTAAAAAAATCCCAGCAAATCAACCTGTAAAACAAAACTGTTATCAAGCTTGTAGAATCTCTCCTGGGATGCAGCCAAAAATCAACTATAGAGGCAGTTCTGTGCAGATGTAACCAGCTGCAGTGTCCCCTCTTATAGTCAGGAAGAATCTAATGTGATCGTGCCACTGAAAGCTTTTTTGGCACAGTGCTTTGTTGCACAGTTTAGAACTTCAGCATGGAGTTTCTTTAATAAAATACTGATTCTACAGGGGCAAGATAACTTTCTCAGCTTGGTTAACATTGGTCTGATGAGAAATTGGAATGCATTTTTCCTAATCCTCTTGCGTCTTTGCAGAAATCACTTTTTGATTGAGGTCAAACTTTAGCTTTGGCAAACCATTCAGTCTCTCATTAGGCTCTGATTGCACACATACGATCGTCCAAAGTGCACAGTAGGCAAAGGGTCAAGGATACAAAGGCTGCTGTTGTTTTTTCTTCTTTTTCCTAAGGGACCCAACATGTGGAAGATATTTATCAACCTTTGGTTTATGTCCCTGAAACTCCACTCTTGATGTGCTTTTTTAGTGTGCCCGGAGGAATCTTGTTAAACTTCGATCCACACATCCATGAAGTGGCATGGGACTCCTATTATTTTTAAAATAAGATGAGTGGCAAGATAACAGTGGCTCAGAAAAGTTAAATCTCTTCATAGTCCAGTATGTTTATGTTACGGGGTAACCACAGCACATGTGAATATCTGAAATACATTTAATTGCTACAAATAGAGATGCTCTTTAGACACAAGCTCTTGTTACTGAGGACTGAGGGTGTTGACAGTCCCAGTAGGTATTTTGGGACTGAAGCCTCCATAGATGAGGGTAAGGAAAGAAAGTAAGACTTTGTATTAGTATGTGTATCTGTCTATGGCATCTGCTTTGTTACATGAACATCAATGGTTGTGACTATTAAATCTGTGATGAAGCTGCAGATAAAACTGTAAAAGCCAACTAGGCATGTTTGGATTGGCTTGACTTGCCCTGGTCCCACAAGCTACTGGGAGGAGAAGGAGCTTCCATATGGGAAGAAGCAATGGAGATATTTCTCTGTCTGAGAAATTTTAAAGTCTGCAGCTACAGATACATGCTATACAAGTTGTTCACACCAAATAAGTTAGGAAATGCAGACCTCACCTTTTGCTAACTAGGACTGAGCAAAGAACTAAATTTTAACTTATTCAAACAAGTGTAATTGTTACTAGATAAGCTTTATCTGTTTAAATGAGGTCTATTCATTTTCTAAACAGCAGCTGTTCTATTTATACTACTTTTAGCTTCTATTTTCTTGAGGAATAGAAATAAAGCACTTAAGAGTAGTGCTTTTGAGAACCAACAAAACTCAAGACAGTGCATAGCTGGTGGGGAAAAATCCGTGCTAGGTGTCAGTGAAAAAAAATTAAAATACAGCAGTGTTCCTTCCTTTTTGCGGGTCTTTTTTGGGCATTGTATCAAAAAGGGAGGCAAACTTTTTATGAGCATAAATACGAGTATTTCACATTGAACAGAAATACTTTCAAAGCACTTTTTTGGGGGTCTGTGTTCTCCTAACAGTTCCTGAAAATACTGTTATAAGAAGATGACTCCAAAGGGAAATCTAAACCACAGTTTCTCCATAAAGGAAATAGCTATCCCTGTTGGCTATTCTGTTACTGCTGCCATTTTTCCTTTTCTTTCAAAAAGTATTTTTAATGGAATTTAATAGGTTTTTATTGTATCTCAAAAACTCAAGATATTGGCAACAAAAATAATTATACTTTCCTCACTTAGAACATTTTTGGTTCCTACTTGTTGTACGAATTCCTGTCCCACCCTTATACTTGTGTGCTCTGTGGATGTGCTCACAAATCTGAAAGTAATGCAGCTTCTCTGTTCCTTTTCTAAAGCTGAAGACTCCAGCAGAACTCACTGATAGTGTAATCCAAGTGTTGCTGTACTGGTAGCCAAGACATTCTATCGTTTCAAGTGGAAATACAACCCTGAAGATTTTCTCCACCATGTCTTTCCACAAAATGATTTTGAGTCAAATTATAATAATAATCAAAAAAAGCCAACACAATATCAGTGAGCTAGTCCTGACATAGCACATGGAATGTAAGTTGTCATACATGTGTGATGTAAAGAAAACCTGGCAGCATGAGACCAACTGGGCTATTGTTCTACAGATTGTAATTATTCACTCAGTGTTGCTTTAACATCCAGGTTTGCATAAAATAAATAAATACGTTTCAATTCTTTCACTAATTTAAGCTAATTTGAAAGACAAAATAAGATGATATGCAGTCCAAATTTTACTCCCAGAAGGAAAATGTATGCTGCTTCAACGCAGTTCTGTTTGTTAAAGCATCACTTTGATTTCCAGCTAGGAATCCTTGATTCCCTGTAATCTTGACAGCTGCTGACAGGAGTGGAGAACACTCAAGGTGTCAGCCTCCTTTAGACAGACACGAAGGTTTTGAATGCAGCTATAAAGCATAAGCTGCCATAAAACTGAAGCCAAAGCCTTTAGCTGGCTGTTTCAAAATCTGTGGATCAGGCTCTTGAGACTGGGAGGGTTTGTAATGCTTGCTAACAAGAGGGTTACACACTCCAGAGTAATGAATCCAAGTATGTGGGACCACAGCAGCCTGAGTCCAGGATTGGTCCCAGTTTGTGTGCCAGCTGTCCTCTTACTTGACATATCAGGTCAGGGACAACAAAGCACAGGGTTTAGTGGTTGAGTTATGAGCCAAGGTTCTGCGGTGCTTCAGCAACATGTATCCAGAGTGGACTGAGAAAAACAGACAATGTGTAACATACGGGTACTCATGGTTACCTGAGAACCTTGCAGAAGTCCACATTTGGAAAAAAAATGAGTGTAAATATCTGTGTAGAGGGTTTAAAAGTGAATAAAGAATAAACCAATTTCTTAATAACATAAGACCTTCTTTTTCTTCACAGTTCAGATTCAACAGAACAGTTATGCTGACACTTAGCATCAAGTATAGTGCTACTTGATGGACAAAGTGAATGGGTTGAATATGCCTTTCAGCGGTCATTAAAGTGGACCACTCAGTGGATAAAGAACTGGCTGGACGGTCACATGCAGAGAGATGTGGTCAGCAGCTCATCGTCCACGTGGAGGCCAGTGATGAGTGGTGTCCCTCAGGGGTCGGTGCTGGGGCCGATACTGTTCAACATCTTTGTCTGCGACGTGGACAGTGGGATTGAGTGCAACCTCAGCAAGTTCATTGATGACATCAAACTGTGTGGGGCAGTCAACATGCTGGAGGGAAGGGATGCCATCCAGAGGGACCTTGACAGGCTTGAGAGATGGGCCAATGCAAACCTCATGAAGTTCAACAAAATGAAGTGCAAGGTCCTACGTCGGGGCCTGGTGGTGTCCAAAGCCAGGCTGGATGAGGCCTTGAGCAACCTGGTCTAGTGGAGAGGTGTCCCTGCCCATGGCAGGAGGGACTGGGACTTGTTGATCTGTAAGGTCCATTCCAACCCCTAAAATTCTATAACTCTATGATTTCTTTTAATCAGAGCCTTTGACTGAGTGAGATTATCAAGATGTATTATGTTAGACATCTCTATCTTGTACAATCCATAAGGGTTTTCATGATATAAGTAAACTGGATAGTGATGATGCTCTTGAATGCTAGAGCATGGATACACTATTCCACTATCAACTCACTATCAAGTCACTATCAGCTATTTTTTTAGACACAAAGTGTGTCTAAATATAATCACAAGTACCTGACACATACAGCTAAATCCATGCTTATATGTGTTTGACCCTTTCTCCCTTTCTAAAATTCACCAACAAGAGCCTATAACACTGAAATTGATAAAATATGTACTGTGTTTCTATTTGGTAGGCTAGAAAATAAAATAAACACCACGGTGTGTTTAACTAGTATAGACAATATAGGTTTTTTCCACAGAATGCCTGTTTTTTTAACTGAATTTCTCAATCAACATATATGCAAATAGAAGTTGGCAGCTACTTTAGCCACATTCAGTTTTTACAGGACTGCTTTTTGAATTAAATCTGAGTACTTGGTCCTTAAAGTAATTTGTTTATTTCCACTGGATGTTATATTATGATTTATGAGATGAGTTCTATTGTAATAAGATTTTGCACTTTCTTTTGGGAGAGTAGAAAACTACGGAGAAATCAGTAATTCAAACCTATCATCCGTTGCTAGGTATGCTTTGCTTTTATATTCTCTTGGGTCACCTGAAGCAATCCTAGACTACAGAAGGCAAATTTCTAAAATCACTGTCCATCAGATGGCTTCTCCTGGGTGAGCATTTGTGGAATTGTCTGAATTGTATCAATGTCATGTCTTGGTTTTGTGAAGACCATACCCAAAATAGGTGGACAAAGAGATGCTATCCACTTACATGTTCTGGAATACAGGCCCAGAAATAAGAAGGCAGCATCAGCTTTTCTGTATATGACCAGTTTATTGTACTTCTGCTGTACTCATTTTACTATCTACTATGGATCTAATTTATCTTTAAACAAGGTGGAACCAGAGCAAATATGTTTCTGACATTTTGTTGATCAGCTGCTTTAGAGAGTCTGCCTTTTCTAGATGCTGTGGTGATGAGTCTGACAAAAGTAGCTTTCCACCTGGATATTTCTCCTTAGTTGATCTTCTTTTCTTTGGGATCCTTGAATACAGACTTGTTTTATACTTGAATTTCAGTGCTAGGTACCTTCGCTTGTCCTTCATACAATGATTAAGCCATCCACCTGAAATAGGACTTATGGCACTATTCATAGTAAATTAACCTTCCTTGAGGTTAGTGAAAGATGTATTACTTTCCATGCTGGAACTCATTCTCTATATGTGCATCTAGTCCTTTCCCGGTTATAGTTGAGTGTGGCTTTGTTGAAACACTGCCATGGTTCTGGCAGCTCTGGATTACTCCATCTCCAACTGGATGCAACTTTCCCTAGTGTTAAACTTAACTTATAACGCAAAAACAGTCTGTAGCTACATCATGATGCAATTCTTGAACAACCCATCTGGTCTCATGTGCATAACACCTTTAAAATCTGACAAAAACACTTGGAAACAGCAGAGGAGATAGAAGAAAACTGATCTTCTGCTCTATATAGCTGTCTGACTTTAAAAAGAGTTCAATAACTGTCCTAAAGAGCAATGGCATTGTCAAATGCAATGAATCAGTTTTATTGAATTAACTTCTACTGTTCATTTGTTCAGAGTGAACAAATTCTCTTTTATGCATAATTAGAGAATCATCAGTAGTGTTGGCACTAGAAATATTTCAGGTTCGTACAGAATATAAATAGACTTCGTAAGAATATTGCCATTTTCTAACAGTCATTGTAGGCAATACAGACTTCTAGGTTTGGTGAGCTGAATCTGCTGAAGTCACTTCCACAAGATCCAAGGACAGAAATGTTCAGCTAACTATTGCATTTTTCAAGGAGGGAATAGTAAGGACTTTGTTTCTTTGTCTCAGAATTAAATTATTCTCTGTACCAACCAGCAGCATGATTGCTTCTTCTCCAGACCAGACTACATTTGGACTATGATATTATTCTCTTGCAGTTTTCTGGGATTTCTTTTGGTTTGTTTTTTATCGTGGTTTTTTCCCGGGTTCTATTTGTTTGAGGGGATATCTGTCTCCTGAAAGAGTCAGTCTGCACAAGATGAATTGCTGCTTTTTGGGTGAAACGTGTATCATTTCTGTGTACCCCAGACACTATGTGTTTTTAGCACACAGTATGCATATTTGCTTGTGCACATGCATATTGTGTCAGAGTGTGCACAAACACACATGCACACGCACACACCTGTACTCTGTAACCTGAGTATCCTGGTTTGAGATTCAGTCCTGCTTACTGTTTGGGGTGTTTATTTGTTTGGTTTTGGTTTCTTTATTTTACATTTTTGGCAAAGACATAGGATTTAGCTCTGTGATGACTGAAACAGAATTCATACTGGAAGAAATCAGACTTTTTGTGAGAATATACAGGAAATGTGCCACCTACAGTCACCTAGGAATCAGGTAGCTGCCATACCTATACATGGGCTAAACCTCACCTCTGTGGGGATCCTCTGACCCTTTCTTTGGTAGCGCTGAAAATAATTCTTGGTTTTTTTTAAAACTATGTGTTGGAGAAAACTTGGCCTTGATTTAAAGAGTACATTTGAAATTTCTGACCAGTCAGTGTAGTGTGACAGAAAAATTATGTCCCAAATATAAAGATATCCAGACTTCTCAGCAGGCAGTGGACCACCTATGTGGCAGACTTGAGATTCCTCCAGAGCCACTAGTTGAATTTTTTGTGTATGTGCCAAGGGAAAAACACTGAAAAGGTATTTTCTCTAACTGCACATTAGGGTGTTCTGCTCACTGCCCAAAGTGGAAGAATGATGCCCAGCAAACAACATTAATTGTATATCTCAGTGATGCTCAGGAAAATGCTATTTAGCAGCAGTTTGCCACTAGGAATGCTACTCTGAATGGTTATGAAGTCATGTACAATGTAACACTAAATTATATTCTCCCAGCATTTGTACTTGTACTTCAGCCAGATCTCTAAAATGGCAAGTGATTTTTTTCTCACTTCTATGTTTCTGTTTTTCTACTTGTGATCCAACTGCATTATTGGCAAATGCAAAAGGCATCTAAAAAGGCAAAACAAAACAGTAGGCTGTGATCTCCAAGTACCTGGTACACTTGCTGAATTTGAAACACATGTTTTGAGCTTTGGCATTAACAGCAAAAAAAGCATAACTTTTTACATATATTAAATATTCCCCCAGACTCCAATATATATGTTGTAGTCTATGCCAACTCACCTGAGGGCAAAGGTTGCACAGATCTTTGGAACATCTAATTTTGATAAAACCTGTGTATACCCCTTTCAGTATTCAGCGTGTGGATGTTACAATAATATCTTGACCATTGTGATATAATTTATGTCAGGATGAAGCATCTGTAATATTTTGTAATTATATTAATCTACAAAAGAAAGACATTTTATATATACATCTGAAAAACAGACTATATGCAACAGCCAATAAACTTGGCTGATATTATTAAAAAGCAAAAAGTATGCCATATGCTAGATTTCATCTTATTTGATATTTACAAATCACATACCTTCAAATTATTGTAGTAATAAATATGTGAATTGATCTAATTAAAATAGGAACCAACTTGGAAATTAAGTCTTTTCCTTGAACCATTTTGTTAGGTTCAAAATGAGTTTGAAGCACACAATCTGTTTCCTCAAGTCTTTTACTTGGCTTTCCTGATCTCAAGCATCCACTCTTCCACTGCCTTTCAGCAGTGCACTGACTCCTCTCCTTTGTGTGATGTCCAATGGGTTTTCCTCAGTTTCCTACTCACTGAAAACTTCTATAGTTTTTTCCAGATGACTGGAAAGTTTCTTCAGTTCTCATCTTGTTACCCTCTTCATTGACTCCCCTCTGAAGAACCTAATATCTCATAGATCCATCAGGATAACTACTGAATGCATGCTCTTCCCTTACCCCCAACTACAGCTAATTTTCATTCTCTGATCAACCACATAAAGCAATGTTCTGTTGTGCTGGTTTTAGCTGGGGTAGAGGTTAATTTTCCCCACTGTGGCTAGTACGGGGCTGTGTTTTGGATTTGTGCAGAGCACAGGGTTGATAATGCAGAGATGTTTTTGTTATTGCTGAGCAGAGCTTGCACAGAGCCAAGGTCTTTTCTGCTTCTGATACTGCCACTCTGTCAGGGAATTTGGGGGTGCATGGAAGATTGGGAGGAGAGATAGCTGGGGCAGATGACCCAAACTAACCAAGGGGATATTCTGTACCATATGGCATCACACTCAGCATACAAAGTGAGGGGAAGAAGGAGGAAGTGGGGAGACATGTTTGGAGTGATGTTTGTCTTCCCAAGTAACCATTATGCATGATGGGGCCCTGCTCTCCTGGAGATGGCTGAACACCTGCCTGCCCATGGGAAGCAGTGAATTAATTCATTGTTTCACTTTGCTTATTTGTGCAAATTTTGCTTTCCCTGCTAAACTGTCTTTATCTCAACCTACGCCTTTTCTAGCTTTTTCCCTTCAGATTCTCTCCCCCATCCTGCTGGTGGGGGAGTGAATGAGCAGCTGCATGAGGCTTGGTTGCTGGCTGGGGTTAAACCACGACACCTGTCTATGTCGATTGGGAAATCCTTGTCAATTCATGAAAGCAACTTCGAGGGAAAGACTGAGACAGGGGAGCGCTGGGCAGAAGGAAGCAAGTCATGTTTTTAAAACCCCACTGAAATTCTCAGGTGGATGACAGATATCTACAAAGTTAAATCTTTCTAGTACAGAGGATGCAACTCTATGTTGTGCAGTTATTTGCATTAGCATGGTGGAGATAGATAATGTTCCCAGTTGGATGTGGCACAAGAGGCAAGGCAAGATACCTGTAATCTAAGCAAAGTGCATCACCAATGCAACACTCTTTGTGGGGTTGTAAGATTTTCGCCACCTCTCAGCATATATTTTCTTTGACTAGCGTCTAGTCACAGATTTTTAAAATGTAGTGTACAGGAATTCAGATGAGTTTATTTTTCTTTTTTGAGCAAATCAGATATTGATAGAGTTAAATCAGGACAGAGTAAAGATGAAATCATGATCCTATGTACAACATACAGAGTCTCTGTGTATGTGCATATACCTGCACCACAGTGCAGCAGCAGTTCTCAGAAACAAACTTTTACTGGTAACCCCTGGGTAATGTATCCATGTACCCTACTGACCACAGCTGAGGTTCTCACCAAAAGCTCCTGCCTTGGTCTAGGAGGCAATATAAAGCTGACTTTGTTTCCTGTGGTGACTATTTTCTAGGCCAGTTCCCCAGTTTAAGTTAGAAGACCAGGAGTAAACAGTGGCATAGTGTATTTGGCAGAGACCTGGTGCAAGGTATGAAAGAGGAATACCTGCCTAGTGTCCCCATCAGAGCTTCCTCCAGCCATCTTCCATTTCCACAGCCTTCTGTGCTGAACTCTTCCAGCCCATGGGCCTTGTGACATTTGCATGGTCTCCACATTCAGACAAGGATGTACGCATCCTTGTAAACTGTGCTGTGTTTTGCTCCTGATTATAGCTGCAGCCTCAACTGCGTGGAAAATAACATTAGGCTGTTCACAGTTGCAAATAAACCATCTTAGCTCTCCTTATGTGTCTTCTTAAAAGAAAAACAACAACTCGTAATCTCTGATGAGTGTTTTCTCATATGACCCCTGTGAAACAGGGAAGTATGGACTAGGAAAAGAGAGATCAGTTAACATTAGTCATCTAGAAGTTAGCTATCAAGTCTAAACTATCCATCTAGGCTCAGTCTTTAGGTAGGACAAAGGAAGAAATGTATGGAGTAACTCTGAAGACAAATGGCGTAACTGAAGATAAGGAGAATCACCACCTGGTTACATCTACAGGAAGCCTGGGTGTCTATTGTGGCACCTACTTTTTAGATGGCTTGAGCAAGAGGAATTTCTTTCCAAACAGTTTAGCAAGATACCTTAGGAAGCATATTAAATTAGGCTAGGCTTCCCAATGCAAAAGCTAGTCTTAACTCTCTGCCTTACCTATATTCACATGGGCCTGCTCAGGCCATGCTAGTGATGCAGCACAAACTCTGATATCAATATCTACCTCAGATTTTGCACTTAGAAATTATGTACACACACAAACACGGACACATATATCCTTTGGGGGCACAAAAGGAAAAATATTTTTACTCTTTGCAGTTTCCAAGAAGTGATGAATCGATTGAAAAGTCACTAAGTAGCAGAGAGGGCTGAAAAAACCCCAACACCAACCCGCTCTGCTAGATGTGATTGGTGGGCATTTCATTTGTCAGTAATTCATTCTGAATTGTTGATGTATTCAGACCTTGCTCTGGTGCCCTGCTCTCCTTAACTACAGCATGCAGGATTAATATCCTCGCTAACTTATGCATTTGGCAATATGCTTTTGCCCAATTTTTACTGCCACCCTAAGGAAATAAGAGCACTGTGTATTCTAGGAAAAAAACACACTTTAAAAATATTCATATTTCCATGGTTGTATGTGTCTGTTGTGTAAGTTTTCCTTGGTGGCAGTGAACAAAGTGCTCTTCTGTGGAGCAGGCTCTCCTGTCTCCTCCAGCAGACTCAGTGTCTGTACAGGGAATTCCTGTTCCTGGCCCAAACCCACAGGCCCTCGGCACTGGAGGACAAGGTCAGCCATCTCACACTCTCTCTTTCTCCTGGCCTGATAGCTGATCTGCGTGCTGGAGAAATGGGCTCTGAAAGAGAAGAAGAGGGGGTCTGAGGTGAAGGAGGGAGAGAGCACGTGTATGTACCTCTAGGTCGTCCTGGGAACTTCAGCAAACATTTCCTCCCTAAAGAAGTTTGTTCAACTTTTGCTGATAGTCTCTGATTTACTTGGCTCTTCGTTTAAATGGATTAGTGGTACCTGGCTGTGTTGTTTTACCAGCACTGTGACAACATCATCCAAGCCTCATTTCACACCTTCCATCTTCCATCCTGCCTGTGAGGGCTTTTTTTAACCTTATAGTAGCAGTGACTGAGCAACAGCATCCACTGCTAGGCAAAAATCTTCCTACAGAGAGCTTCTTCTGTTTAGACTTCAGTCAAAGGACCCACGAAGCATACTTCGTGGCTACTTATGGTCAGGGTGGTATGCATATTTTAAAAAAGCTGCACACTGTCAAGACTGGCAATTGTGTAACCTTAGCTGCACTCGTTTTTTTTCCCCCCTTCCCCTAAGGCTGGAGTGGCACCTTGCATTCCAGCTGGTGCTGAAAGCACAGCTAGCTGCACTGCTCCACAAGCAGCTGCAGTCTAGCTCATGTTCTCCTGCCCTTCACTGAGGAGGATGGTATCAGTCCTTTCAGGCTCTCCCCAGCCGAATCTCCCTAGGTGAATGCTCTCCCTTTAATGCACAGTACAGGAAACTACGGGGCACAGTGTATGAGGCACCTTTATTATACTCTGCAGCTATACTTTTCATTGAGAGAAAGGGCAATTATCCTATTTCTGTTTCAGTGTCAGGTACCACATGGTTTATGCATTTGTCTCTTCGAAAACATGTTTTGCTTTGATGTTTGCTTTTCTAATGGGGTTAGTTTGCATAATACCTTCTGCTGCAAAAGAATGCTGAATCTACAGATGAGCTATCACTTCTCAAAATACTGATTGCTATCAGCTGGCTTGCCGAAGGCCTTGGCTGTGGCTCTGCATGCGTGTGTCTGTGCGTGTGTGCATAGTCGGGGGAGGAGGGAGAAGGTTAATTTCCTGTCTTTGACCAGTTTTGACATAATGCCTGAGCTAAAAGAGCTGGATCCATCAGAGCATTAACATTTACCTGCTTTCCCAAAGCAGCATTGCAAGCTCTCTGTCTGCGAGGGAGCTGTTATGTGTGAGGAAGGAGTAAGAACACAGGGAAAAGGAAAATGCAGTATTTGTGATGCTGGTTTCTACAGTATAGTGTCACTGACAGTTTCTGTCACAGTCTCTTTAGATGACCTTTACACCTGTGGGTTTTCTCCAGTGTTCACCTTTTATAGCGAGGATGGCTACAGTCACATAGGTAAAGCATACAAAGCTGTATAGGTGCAAAAGTCTGGTCAGGGGACATGAAGCGGAAGAGCTGCCGGGAGTGTTGTGGGATATATCAATTTGTATATATACACACATACATGTGAGTGAGTGTGTATGTATGTGAGATTTGCAGTGTGTTTCTTCCTTTTCCCAAATGATAAGTTATTACTCACCCATGCAGATCTGTGTCCAGTGAAATCCCCTATCTGCTGCCTAATGACCTGACCTTGTTGCTTTTCTGCGCCTTGCCCCAGTGCCTGACTAACTCATAGCAGGCAATATGGGTATGTGGAGGGAAATGACTCCTACTTTCCTTCTCTTGACAAGGAACCAGAGCCAGAGCCCAGCTTTCCTCAGAAAGTGCCCTGACATAGCAGGGAGCAGAGACTAAAGAATTCTCACTGGCAGCAAGCCTTGAGAGTCAAATTTGAACATTTTGATCTCAGCCTGTTGCTAGAGTCCAGCTCTAGGTGCCTTTTATAAAATTCAAGGACCGTTCTTACTATAGCATTGCACACTCCTCTGCTTTCAGGATTCAAGCAAAACCTCCAAAGATTCAGAGGCTTATTCAGTAAATATTCCCATATTCCAGTGCCATCTGAATGTATCTGTTTCCACACATCTTTAGGCCAGAAACGGGGTCCAATTTCCAGAGAAGAAACTTTCTCACAAGATTTTTGGAACTTCCTGACTTTAGTGAGACAATTGGAAATACCATGAGAATGATAATTAAGAATAATTTGTGCTGACATAATGCCTTCCATCTGTAGATCTGAAAACGCTTTATGAACATTAATAAATTAGTCCCCTTACTACCCTGTGAGACAAGGAAATTGTTGTCCCAGCTTTGCAGAGGGGGGTAATGAGGGAACTGTTAGGAATCTAAGGGCCTGATCCAGCATTCACTGGACCCTATGGGAAAATTCCCAGTGACTTTACTGGGAGCTGGATTGGCCTGTTAGCGGCCTGCTCAAGGCCACACAGCGAGTGAGCGATAGCTTTGGGAACGGGACCCAGAGCCACAGGACTGCTTTGTTCCTTTCCAGCCCTCGACTTTCTTCAGGTCTTTCATTATTTTTCTGTCTGGATGAGGTGCCTGGAGTTGAAGGCATAAGGCAACAATATAGAAGGTTCATTTATAGTGTTTCAAACCTCAGCAGAAAGCTTGGCTCTGGTCTGGTTTGAGGGAGGAATTTTAGCAAGACCCAATTTTTAAAGAGGTATCTAAGTGCTCAGTTCCCACTTTTCTGGGCAGGAGAGGCCTAAACACCTTTAAAAAAATCAGTCTGTAAATAACAACATTGCTCCAACCATGCAAACTATCCCTTGTGCAAGCTCCTAGAGAAGTTTAGGAGAACTGACGCCTAGGTAAAGCAAACCTTGCAAACAGGTCAGCTCCCCAGATAGTGTCCCCACCCTGTGGAGACCTCTCCCCACCCAGGTATGCCCACAGATCAAAGCCACATCCCCTGCTGCCAGGAGCCACCTGCCTTCACCTCAGCATAGCAGCCTACTGGCTCCCCCTACCCCAGGGTGGCCTTGGCAGCCTCCCCACCAGGCTCATACCCTCCTCTCCTGGCCTGCTTGCCTGCCTGCCGGCCTTGTTTCCGTTCAGACTGGGATCTCCTACCACTTTTTTAATCTTTTTGCAGCTGGGTTGCTTTCCACCTGCTCCCTGGGTTAACCCCTTCCTTGTCAGTACAAATGTTATTGCAGATGCATGTAGATACATGCAGATGAAACGCAGATGTATGGGAGCTGAAGTCAGCATTGAGAAATGTGATGTGACCTTACTAAGCACTCCAGTGCCAGTAAGAACAGAATAACAAGTAAGATTTCTGATTTGTGATTTGTGAGAAACAACTTTTTGGGGTTTTTTTAATAGTTGGGGGCAGTTTTGAAGTTCTGAGCTCTTTAGGAGGGACCTCACAAGGCAGGGGAAGGGCTTGGTCCTCCTGGGGTTGATGCTCACACAGCAACCTGGAGCTGGCAATCTGGCATCAACCTGGACCCTTTCCAGTGCAGGGCCCATCAGGCACTGGCATTCTGCTTCACCCATTCTAAAACCCTGATCATCCAGCACAAATCCAGGCAAAGCTGTGGGAAATCTATCCTGCTCTGAGCAAAATCTTGTAAAGTTAGAGACTTTCTTACACCATTTTTTGGTTGAGCCATTTCCATGCTGAAAGTTCATACAAAGTTTTTTAAGAAATGAAATGAAAAAGAATAGCTTAAATTTTGATTTGAGACTGTGAGCTAAAGGCAGAGGTAATGGAATAACCCTAGAGACTCCTTATAATTGAATTCAGTAACAGTCTGTGTAGCTGTTTTTTGAAGGATTGTAACAAAATCGCACTGCCCATAGGGCAAGTACTTATACAGACTCCACAGTAGTCCCTTTCTGAAGCACTTCATACAAGGGAAAGTTGTTTAAGAGTGAGCTAAGTTGCTCAGCAACACTACGTATTTAATATTTTTTTTTTTTTAACATTTCATAGCTCATGGGATTTTAGGCACTACAGCTAATTTATATGAAGGCTCCACTGTAGTTTTCTGAAGTTTATTTAACTGTATGAAAACATTTCCAAATAAATTATGTAATCTACAAGATATGTATGTTATTTGTGTGCTGCATTGCTGGTATTTCTACTAAAGGACCATTGGATAGGGCTTGAAGCTGAACTGAGATATCATCTTTCATTCACTGATTAAAATTATTATTTGGGTCATTTTATCTCTCCCTATGCTGTCCACTAAGAGAAGAGAATAACCCTTTTTCGATTCAACCCATTATTTAATTTTATGTTTTATACAAGTAACAAACTTAACTGGTTGAAAAGTGCACAGGGGAAGGAGCTCCTTGTGGCTCTATGAGAAGATTACAGCTACAGGTATTCAACCTGATTACAAGGATCCAGTTCTCATAATCAGAAAAGTACCTTTTCCCCCCATTTAATTAAATAAGACAGATCAATCCCAAATAATTTCCCACTCTTACATACCAGATTTATGGAATTACAAGAGTTATATGGAAGTGTATATGACTATGTTCACTTTAATAAATGCTTTTTATTGTGAGTGACCATTAAAGAGTGCAAATAAAGTCTGAGAAAGGTTTGTGGCTATATATTGGTAAGGCAAGTTTTTCTCCACCCAGCTCCCCCTGCTACTGGAAAGCTTCCACACCTTCTGGCCTCGTTACCCATGTTCCTAGTTTCCTCATTACTTGTTCTCATCTACTACTGGGTGAATCCAGCAAAACAGTATTCATAACATCTGTTCAAAGACAGCCCACACTAACTGACATGCTGCTTTAATGCACTTTCTGTGAACAGGGGGACAAACAAATATTTGTTCACAAAAATACTGCTGAAAGAGAAACTTCCATGGGTAACCACTGACGTCTGTAATTGCAGAAGGATTGGTGAGGAGAGGTGGGAAAGGGAAGATGGGGTGGTATGGTCACTTTGAAAGCACTTTGTGGGTTTGACAGTTAGGAAGCAAGATCAGTGTTATGTGATAGCTTCTGCTGATCATGCTGCTTAGTCAAATGCCCAAATTCTCCCTTTAGAAAGCAAATCCTGTCCCAGAGGAAAGTGTGAGCACAATCTGTGCGTGAAAATAAATAGCAATAAACTATCTGATGCATAATGGAGAGTAACAAATGGTTCTGTACTATCCCAGGTCTTTCCAAGGATAAGTTACAGGTGGTGTCTAAGGCTTGATGAGACACTATTTAACAGAAAATACATCCATTTCTGTTCCTATAACTTAGAGGAGTCCCAGCATAAGGTGAGTGGTAAGGTGGCAGGTACCTCAGTCAAGGGATCTTGTAGCCCTCACCAGGGGCTATGCCTGGTAATAAACTAAAGGAAGCAGTGACAGTAGCAGAGAATAATTTGGTTCTGTGTACAGACGTTGCAATGTGAGGAAAGCTTAAAATGTGTTGTTTTCCTGGGAGCTTAGAATATGGTTAACATTTATAAAAAAGGAGTGTTAGCTACTTGAAAATGAGAAGTGTTATCCTTAGTAACTGTGTATTTGCATTTCAAAGTGGTAATTATAGGTATGTGTACACACAATTAAATAGGCTGCACAGAATGAAAATAAACAAATAATCAGTGCTATTAAGCAAGCCCTAATGAACACTTTTTGTTATAACATAAATTGTGTTCTTTGAAAGAACACCAAAATTAAATATTCCTGTTTGAGATTCCCAAGGATTGTACAAACAACAAATGAGGTAAAAAAATTAAAGCTGTGAAACCATTTGACACCAACATGTACTTTTAAGCATTCAGCAATTGGACCTGGCCAGCTACCCCGATGCAAGCTTTTTCATTCCCGTTGGTAATGCATTCAGCAAGTTCCTCTGAACTCTATGCAATCAGACACATAGATGGCATACCTAAGGCTTGCTCCAGCAGGCTCCATTGACGTTTGCACTGTTGGAAGCCATTCTAACACAGCTTTTTATGAATATGTAACATGCAAACTGGATCTTGCCCAAGAGCTGCTCCACTTTTAATGACTCTGCTCCTATTTGCACACATGGACTGCAAACTATTTCTCCATAGGTGAGCTAAGCAGATCCAGGAAATGTTAACCATTTTGACTTTGGGGTTTGGTGACAGGAATTGTATGCAAGCTGCTGTTTCTTGCAAACATTCCTCACATTTCTGACACACAGTAGGGTGGATACATGTTGTGTAACAGCGTTTTAACCTTAGCATTTAACTGGTCAAATGACAAAATGCTGAAAGAAAACTAGTGTGTTCAAATGATATTGGCCAATACTTATCTCACATACCAAATAACCACTCTATTTACTGTGGCTAGTCCTGAAAAAAAAAATCTCTTCTTGGGAAAAAAGGGGCTTTGTAAAATCCTGTCTTCACTGTGTCAAACTGCCTGAGGACAGCAGCAACAGCAGAGTGACCTGCTCCAGCCACATGCCTTAAAGGATTGTCTCAAGAAAATTAGAGTGTAGCTGAGTGTCTGTGCCTGTTCAGCCTGAGAAGAGCCTTCTCTGCAGAATGTGCTCTCTCAGTTAGCTCTGTCTTGATTTTGAGTTAAAACCTAGTAACTAAACAATTTCACCCTCTCTCACAAAATATTTTTTCAAGGCAATTCTCTATCCCCTCATTTCTCTTCTAATATCCCCATTGCTTGGACTGGGCTACAATGTTGAGTTCAAATATGTTCCAAGCATGTTTGCTAAACCTCATCATCCTCTTGCATTCTCAGCATGCTATTGTACTGCCTAATCCTTGGTGGTAATCTGCCTTTTCAGATCAGTGCTTTCCTGGTATTATCAGAGAGATCAAAAAGAGTTTTCAGCTGGCTGAAGGCATCACTTAATGCACTAGGGATATCTGGACCTGCAGCTACCTATGTGCCTGCAGTTTTAAAAATGTGAAAATCCTGTTGAAACAAACCAATAAACATAAATCAGATTTGTAGCTAAAATGAGTTCTTCGTGAATGCAAAGCAAAATAGAAGATGTGGAAAATAATTACTCTGTTATTATATCACCTTCTAGACAGCATTGTATTTCAGTCTACGAATTAGTATTTCCATTTCCCATTCCAGGTCCCTATAGAATCTCAGTTCACCAGACAGTTTTATGAACAAAGTATGATGCTTTTGTTGCCTTAAAATAAACAAATAAAAGATTATGAAAACTTGTTGTTGGTCCTGATCAAAATACTACTTGCTCCCACACCCTTAATATATGTAAGGGTGAAATATTTCCCTATAAACTTTTTGGATTTTATTTCCCTTTGGGTAAAAAGGAGCCAAATCACCAAACTGTTTTTGAAAAACTTGCATTTTTTTCTCTGCTAAAAGGCAGCTTCTAGAAATAAAATTATTTCAACACTTCTTTGAGCAATGCTACCTGTCTTGAAGAAGGTTTTTCTTTGTTTTGATGTTCTTATTATCTCTGTTCTTATCAGAGCCCTCAGTACCTAAACTATTAAAAATTGATAGTAGCTGCTCACTATGATAGAAATCAAGTGGTTTAACATCTTCAGAAACCAGCTATGGGAGCTTAGAAATGTTGCATGGGTTTGATGGCATCTAGGGTACCTTCCAAAATGATGTTTTCATATCCCTAAACTTAAAGTTGTCTGTACAGATTGCATACTACTATGTCAAGTGGCATCAACCCCACTACCAGATAAAGGCTGAAGCTCCATTGTGCAGGGAATGAATAATAGTTCATACACATACAAGGACATAACAGACTTGTATCTTTTGGATCTCAAGTAGTTCCTGAGCAAGTCAGCTGCAGCTTCTGTAGCTGCAGTGAGGCAAGTGGCTGTTGGCTATACATGCTGTCAGGGGAGGCAAAGTGGTGGATACATCTCCAACCAGCGGTGCTGGCAACCCTGATGTCCATTTGGATATTTGGTCTGACTGGTGCAATAGTGAGCAGGGAAATGCCTATGAAAGCACTGCAAGGTCACCCCTGCTGCTGTTCCTAGAGATGCCCTTCCCTTTGAAGCTCTGAGCAAGCTGTGTCATCTCTCTCCTTTGCACTCATAGTCTGTGTAATGGGCTTGGTGGGTTGCTCATACAGCTGAGAATTGTTGCCATGACTAATGTAGGAACATAGCCTTGCCTTAAAGGTTCTGCACTCAAAAATTCCCAATAAAGTGGTGCTGTATAAAAATGGGACATAAAAACTGTTCACTAAACCTTCCCGGTCTGAAACCAGTTTGGCATCATCAGCTTATGCTATGGCCCAAGCTCCAGCAACTGGGTGACCAGAGCAGAAGTTCAGCCTGGTCTAACAGAAACAAGATTTATGCTTAAATAGCACAGAAAATGTAGATAAAGAAGGCTGAGCAAAAAATAGCCCAGGTCTGATGTTAGAGCTGATTGTCACTAAGACCACCACACTACAGTTGCTCTGGAATGACTGAGTGAACCAAAGTCAGCAAAACCTGCATAGAATAGAGGGACAAATGCAAGATGTGGCCTGTCCATGATCAAGGTCCGGTTGTCTTCAGGGATCTGACAGGATGATATACTTTGCAGTCAGCACTTGCTGCTCCTCGTGGTGCAGTACAACCTGTTTCTGAGTTACATGTATATTCTTGTACAAAGTCTGTGAACGTGCATTGAACTCCTCTGCCTTTTCATCTCCTGTGCAGGGTACTTGCAATGTTGTTCTCATTTTCTAATCAATTGCACTTGTTGCTTGGGGCCTTTACCTTCTTGTTGCTTCACTGTACTGGCTGTCATGTCTATTTCTGGACACCCAGCATTATTGTACTTGGTAGAAGACACACTTCAGAAGTCCTTTCCCTTTCCTTCCCTTCACAAAGGCTATTGTGTTGGGTGAGAACAAGTTTTCTAGCATTCCTTCTCACTGCAATAATGATCACTTGCTGGGATGCTGCAATATATATATGTATATAGACACGACTATTCCTGAATTTCTTATATACATTAAAATTGCCTTCTAATGACTATAATTTGGATTGAAATATCACTTTGTTTTCCAGGTCTTTCCAATGTCTCCTTTTGATGTAACATGTTCAAGTTAAAAAGGACAAATCAAATATGGTGATATCACAGCAAAGAGAAAAAAAAGGA
>NW_008677677.1:33775-59417 GCF_000695815.1 Acanthisitta chloris | reverse complement strand
AGAGGATCCCTTGCTTGAAGAAGCTAATTATGCGATCTCCTTCAAAGCAAAGTATGTCTAGCAAAAAATTGCCCATGACCCTGTAGACAGAAGTATGAGTTCATTTCTTCCTCAGCTGAGCTCACTTGACTTCTTTTTCCATGTGTGGAGTTAAACATCACAGTTCTGGACAATGACATGAAAGTGACAGCTAAGTAAGTTGTTTCTCTCAAGCATTGTACTTGCTGTGTTAAGTGAATTTCTCTATGTTAATAACAGTTTTGTGGCAAGAGGATTACATCACAATTACAGGATACAGCCACCAAAATATTCCCCCTGTACCTCTGAGATGAGCAAAACCATTACTTGTTTTGGCTAGTGGCTGGCTCTAAATGTGATTCTGAGCACTTTAATAGACCTGCCTATCCATAGTTCTAAGATCCTTACAAAGGCATGGACAAGGAAGATTTATTTCTGTAGTTTGCAGAACAAAAGAGGACAGAAGTACAGAGTAATAGGAGGAAAATAAGCCCAAGCAATGTGCCTTTGTGTGGAAGTTAGGCATAATTTTGCTGAGAAGCAAACCCTCTTCTAAGTTGGTTCTACTGCCACAGTAGTTACCCAGGAGAAAGTTGGCCCGAATTCCTCTTGCACCTCCCATTTCAGAAATATTTTGCATATACTGTAAAGGCAAACCAAAAATGATACTGAATGTAGCCAGGCAGCAAACAGCAACAAGTGTTTAAAAGTCTTCTACAACCAAACTAATCTCTTATCTGAACTATCTTGTATCTATCCATTAGATATTACATTCCTGAAGTAAAACTAGGTAGTTGGTGGTTCCATTATTACCTTAAAAATGTTTGCAACACATCTGTTTTTCCATTCTGTAACATGAACATGAAATGTCCATGAACATGAAACTTAGTCCTTAGTATTTTATTTTTTTTGCTACGGAATGCTCCTCTAGGATAGGTAAGAGTTACTAGAGAAGACACTGGTGTAAGAGTCTCAGTTTCAAGCCTCCATTCCAATGAAAACTAATTTTGTACAAATAACAAATTAACTATTAGCAGTCCAGAGAGTGCTTCTGAGGCACAGTTTGCTTAATGGACATAACACTTACCTGAGACATAATAAACCTAAGTCCCTATTCTGAAGCAGGTAGAACTGAAACGTGAACTCAAGTTTTCCCACACTCTGGTGGGTGACCTAATCACAAGGGCAGCCTGGGACAGAGTTTCCACAGTTGTTCACAGTTATTTGTTTGTGTCTCTTTCCCCTCCTCTGCCAACCCCACCCTCATATTTTGACCAAAAAATGATCATCACCCTGAGAAACTTTTCCTAAAACAAGTTTAGTGAAAACTCACACAAATAGTTTTGGTTTCAAGGAATCTGTGTTGTTTTTTTTAAAAAGATAAAACCCAACAAATCCCCAAGCATTGAACTGAAAGAATTCCAACAGGCTCTGCTTCGGTATTCTGTGTCTGGACTATTCAGAGACAACATGAAATTGGAAAAATAGTCTATGTCACTGCCATACACACATGACTTCCACCTAAGTAATGCAAAGCATTTTGTATGCCCAGACATACGCTAGAACTCACCAAACTACTACAAAGTCTATTGTATAATGATGCAGGATTCTGTCCTCTATTGCTACTGTAGCAGCGCACTAAATATTATACATGCCTTTTATTTTAGAATGCTGTGGGAGAAAGGGCAGATTACACAGGTATGAAAACAAAATCAGTAATGTGTTTTGTAAACTATTTCAGTATTCTCATTGTGCTCTCAGAATGAGGTATTTTAACATTTATGGAGATGGTGGCCTTTGAGGCATGAAATTTTCTAAGAAATACTGATGAGTTTCTAAGCTACAGACTCAGATAAATAAGCTGTGGAAAATGAAGTGAACAAAATGAATTCTGACTCTTAATGATGTTGCATATGATCACTATTAAATTATACCTTTGATGTTATTAAGGTGTGTTAATAGATTCTGTCAGAGTCATGAAACAGGCCATTTTCCACCTTTTTGTGGTGCCAAGGAACAGAAGCTTGCTTCCCTGAAAACCTGAAGCAAAAAATCAGATGAATGCCCATGAAGAGAAGGTGCTGGAAACCCTCATGTTTTGGGAGCCACACAAGTTCCTGTGTGATATTCTTGCAGCTCTGCAGAGTGAGCTTGGCCAATTGCTGCCCCTGGAAAAGCTGTTGAATTGAAATCTCAAGCAATATTCTTCCTGCCCGTGTACTATTATTGCTAACAGCCCCGAGAATCAGAAATCAGTTATGGGATTTCTAGTAGGCTTAGAGGAGAGAGGACGAAAAGGTATCCCATCATCTGCCATTCGTTGCTGCCAGATGTGTGCTGCTCCCGGTTCGAAGTGATTTCAGTGCATGACTCATGAGGTGCCGTTTCATTCTGTACTTGGTGCAAGGTCCTCTGAGCCTGCCAGCTTTCCCTGTGACCAAAGTACAAGTATGATTCCCACCTAAATTTTTCCCTAATTAGCAGTTTTAATAGAGTGTCAGCAGTTCCACCCATTTATGAATGTCAGAGCAAATATCTTGACCCTCAGTCATTGTTAACATTTAAACTAAATATAGAAAATTTCACTTTGCTCAGTTCTTGTAGGAGAGATTCAGCTTTACATCTAGGCTATGCAAGAAAAATAAATGAAACATGTTAATAGAATCTGGCAGTACTACTAAGCTCGTAATATGCCTCTAGTAATGGTGATCACATGAGAAGACAGAATTAATATTTTCCTGTTAAAGAGGGAGTATTTGCATAAAACTAAAAAACTAATAAACATAAATTTGTTATTCAACTATTCCAGCTAATTTCAAGCTCAGAGATCAAAAAAAGAAGTCAAACACAGGTGTAAAAAATCAGGCCCTAAATATATATTCATTAAAAATGAGTGGCCAGTGTTCAGACATGCATATCTAACTAACTTTGAAAATATCAGCCTCTTTCTAGGTAGGTGCAAAAACTATGGCTAATTGATTATTGAATCTTGATTATTCCTCAGAAGTTATTTCAAAATTTAGTGACAATCAAAACAGCTGAAAATTTTATATGGAGAAACAGAGGATTAATCTTAACTGATGCATGACAATATTTGTGGCTGAGGTGTTTTATGCCTGAGATTTTTGCTATACACCAGATTTTGTCACTAGCATGCATCAGAGGAGTGGAATCATAATGTCTTTTCCTTCTTGCCCCATATACTATGTTGCATGAGTCTTTGGCTGGGAGGTCTTGCAGCTGAAAATTGAAAATTATTCCAGGTTAATTATGTTGCTGAATGGTTCTCCTGTCTGGTCATCTGGAAGCTGTGGTTTTCTGAAGATAGGAGAAACTTCAGATGTAAAAATCTTTCTTAGACAAGGACTCTAGTTCTCTGTCAGAATGCATTTTAGATGGAAATTTTTCAACTAGCTTTAGCTAAATTCTATTTCTGTGCTGGCAAAACTCCTAATAAGTATGAAGAGAGTGCACATAAAGCAGCAGGCTCAACCATTAGATAAAATGGTCTTGTAATGGGTTAAATTAACTTTAAAGTTTGCTTTCCAGTTGGAAGGTATAATAAAACATATCCCCAAACCAAGAGACAGCCAGCGGGTCTAATTTTAGGGTTACTAGCTGTTTATATTTGGTGATGCCTGTCATTATAGAACAATTTCTGTGTTTGTGGCTAGAAACTCTAGTGCCAAACTGTAGAGTAATAGAGAGAGAGGAGCAGTGTAGATTGGTTAACCTTTTCTTTGTGGCAAGCAGATTATCTACTCATTGGTGTTACAGTTAATGGGTACTGGCCATCATCATAGCTATTTGGCTAAAACCAATCCCCTAATCAAGTATTCTTGTGACAATGTGTGTGAGAAAGACTGGCCCTTCTCATTGAAATCCTGCTAGGGCTCTGTGCATAGCAGTATGTGATCAGACAAAAAGGGTGGAGGAGAAAAAATGAAATTTGGATGCACCAGATATATAATTGAGTAACTCAGTATGTTAGATGCTTTATGATTTTTATTGCCTAATGCCTAAGTGAGCTATATATGTTGCCAGATATCATGTCATCTGGTACTTTTGTGGTAGCCCCACAAGCTGGGAAACAAAGTCTCATGAGAAAGCCAAATGTCATAGTTTGTTAGTGCTATAAAACACCAGAATGCTGCAAAACTATGAGGAAAACATAAAATCATGAGCTCTTCTGTCTTTTCATGGTTATTGTCCTCCTTGAAAGGGCACATTTCTGAGAGGCTTTTGGTATAAGCCTTTCATGAGACATTTACAAGAGCCCTCATATCAGTTTCTCTGTTAGAGTTTATACTAGGACTTTGCTAAGAAAGCATGTTGCTTAGCCTCCTGATGATTTTTTAGAGATACTAAGATTTCATAAAGTCCTTATCCCACAGCAAAATCCTTGTGAGATGCCTGCTTCTTGTGCAAATAGCCAGTTCATCTGAAACTTAGCTGAGTGAGAAGACTCTCTGAGTTAATAGGGCAGTTCCAGTGACATTTTTCCACTTTTTTGTAGAGAAAAAATAGCAGCCTCTGTTTTAGCTAGAAGTATATCTTTAAGGCTCTTTAAAAACATCTTAGGATTCATTATTGTTGCTGTCACAGGAACATGTTGGATCTGTCACCTAATGTGAGTCCTAAGGTGCTAACAAGTATGGAAAAGGTATGCCTTTGAGAGAAACTGGAGTTTAAAGAGACAAACCATGTGCAAAACGGAGGAGTAAAGGAGATCCTTATTTCACAGCCAGGGACCTGATGTAGAAAGAGGGGGAATAAATTTTCTCAAACCTTTCAGAATTAGTCATCACTGGTTTAAGAAAAATGTTGATGTGGATAATGAGAAGTTTCAAAAATAGTGTGGCCAGCAAGACAAGAGAAATGATTGTCCCTCTGTACTTGGCACTAGTGAGGCCTTACCTCAACTGCTGTGTTGAGTTCTGGGCCCCTCACTACAGGAAAGGCATTGGGATGCTGGAGTGTGTCCAGACAAGGACAATGAAGCTGGTGAAGGGTCTAGAGAGCAATTCATATGAGGAGCAGCTGAAGGAGCTGTTTTTTTTGCCTGGAGAAAAGGAGACTCTGGGGAGACCTTATTGCTCTCTACAACTACCTGAAAGGAAGCTGTAGCAAGGTGGAGGTCAGCCTCTTCTCCCAGGCAACTAGCAGCAGGATGAGCTAACATAGCCTCAAGTTGCACCAGTGCAGTTTCATTTGAACATCAGGAAGAATTTCTTCATGAAAATGGTTGTTAAGCATTGGAATGGATTACCCAGGGATGTGGTAGAGTCCTCATCCCTGGAGGTGTTCAGCAAACAACTGGATGTGGCATTTAGTGCCATGGTCTAGTTGCCAAGGTGCTGGTTGGTCAAAGATTGGACTTGATGGTCCTGAAGGTCTTTTTCAACCAAAATGAAATGATTTTATAATGATCCTGTAAAGTACCTTTGTGGAGATTTATGATAATTTTGAAATGAGGATTTGTCCTTAACTAACATTTTTCTTATTCTCTTACCTATCCCAGAATCTGTATTAAGTCCTGCTGAGTTGATGTTGTAAGCAAACTCAGATTCACCCAAGTCTGTGAAGCAAAAATAACTGTCCATGCAAAGAATATGGTTATAATGAATTTGCTTTTGCATTGAGAAGAAAGGGAATAGGAAACATCCAAGTGTGCTTTTTGCTGTTAGATTTGAAGATATTTGAGCAGGGAAACCTCAGGCTTCTTTCAATGCAACAAAATGTCAGTGTTTCATTGATGTCCCCACAAACATGAAAAGATAAGTATTGCTACCCTATTCTCAGAAAACATAGATAAAGTCCATATTCTGTACGCTGTGCAGATCATTAGATAACCAAAGAATTCTACTCAGCAATCGGCAACTTTTCCTGAACTGGAGTTGTGCTATAATAGAGGACTAACTTAGCCCTTTTAGGGCTTTTTCTTGCATGGGTGGATTGACACAGAAGCTCACTCATTCTGTGTTAAATTCATGTTGGTTTATACTCATTCTCACAATGAACAAGGTCGCAGGTTTCTTTTAAAAACCAAGAAAAGAAAACAATTTATGCAAGTTGATGTGTAAAGTCTATAGCAGATGACTAGGAATAGACTTTTGCCTTAATTACAAAATCATTGTATGATGTTGTAGGATTAGAGTAGAACAGGAGTCCCAACATGAAAGCCTCCAGTCTCTGCCAGCAATTTTAAGAACTGTTTCTAGCAAAGGATTCAATACTATTCTATTTGGTGACAATTATGAATGTAGAAAAGTTAATAATTCACACTAGACACAATTAGGGTTTTGTTCACAGTCCCTTTTTGTTTTCTGTTAACTTTTATGTGCATTTTGTGTTTGTTTCTTGCACCTCTCTTACTCAGATAAACTGGGTGTCTCTAGTGACACTGAATTGCATCATAGTGGCAGCAAGACTTTGAGGGTTGCCAGCTGTGTGAAGTATGGCAGACTAATAGGAAGCTTGCTGCCTTTGTAGTGGTTTATACCTGAAGTGTGCCTGGCATGTCTGTCTGATTTCCAAGGGAAAGGCAGAGTATGGTATGGCAGGCAGGCATGGTCACAACAGGTTACAAAGAAGGATGTACTTTCAGAGCAAGCAATTTCCTCTTTGAGTCATTTTTCAAGAAAGAATGAATCACTACATCCTCTTCCTTAACTCTGATTCTGCCTCTGCACATCAATGCCATGACTAGATCAGAGGTGGATGCACCTTTTCAATGTTAACAGGAGGTGAATGCCATACACTTCAGCAGAATGCCTGGCCCCTTTCCAGCTTTTGTGGAAGGAGTCAAAAAAACATGCAAAGTACATTTGCAACTTTCACAACTGACCAGGCATGTAAACTGCTAGGCAAATAATATGGGATCTTAGTTATGAAAAAAGAAATGAAAATAAAATTACTAACTTGTTTTGTTTCACTTTGAATTTGGCGTGAAGAGCTGAAGAATTCTATCTCACACAATTGTTCAGGGAACCAGATTTAAACTGTGCTAACCTGCTCTATCAGAGGAGAGATTAGCAGCATGATTTGCTGTTTTCAAGTGTCTCTACTCCCCAGTAAAAGTGCAAACAGTTAGCTCTTTCACTTGGTGGGGTCTTTTTTGTCTAGATTTTAAAGAATTTTTTTTGTGTCACTAAAACTCTCTTTGGGCCTGGCAGCTTTGACATCTGACATCCATTTGTTTTTTTCAGCATTTCCACAGAAAGGTAGCAGCAATTCCCAATGGCAGCTTCCCAGAGCAGAGGGACTACTTCAGTGGATAGTTCATTTGTTATGCAGCATCTGGGATTCTTTTCAGCGTCTCCAATTCCTGGCGTGATCCAATTCCCATTAACATCAAGTATAAGATTCCCATGACTTCAGTGGGGACCAGAACTAGATCCTAAACTTCTGTTGACACCAAACATTGGAACAGAAATTGGACTATGTTGCTGAGTTTTGTGTAGAACTAGACAGAACAGAAACTCTATGTTCATATACTATAAAGGATACACAGAATGTAAATATGTGATGTTGCTGAGAGGGATTTTTTTCCTTTTTAAAAGATTTTTTTTACAGTGTTTGATGTCTAATACAGTAAAAATATGACTTAATAGTCTCAGGTTCATGAACTCTACATTGTCATACTGTCTCCCTACATGTCTGAAAGGACTGTATCTGTTAATATTCTGATGCCTATATGCTAAATCGATGCCAACAGGAAAAGACAACTCCATTAGAAACAAATGGTTGTAACAGAATATCTAGTGACAAGTATTTGCAGTGCTTTGGAAGCACTGTTTCAATAAACCCCATGATTATACGTGATATTTAGAAATGGCAACCTGTCACTTGTAAACAGAGATACTGTTATTGAACAAAAATTGTCATAAAAGGCATTTGGTTTAAGGGCAGCCTCAAAGTTGAGGCTGGCTTTTAGTAAGTACTGTCTTCTTAATGTATTCAACTACAGCTCTGCTACTTATTGGCAATGTATAGAACCATAAGCAGTGGCAGAATTAGTCCCTTTATAATGTCCTTGGGACCCAAACAATGTGATCATTATAAAATGGTGCACTTACAAGCTTAACACATGCAATATAATTTTGGTTTGATGTACACTGTGTAGGAAAAGATTATGTGCATAATGAGAGTGAAGTCATCTGGTACTTGAACAGGGAGTGTCTTGCCAAGTGAGCTTCCCTCCCACAGGGATCCTCCAGAGTACAGCTGGGTGAAATAGTTTGCCCAGACCCTGTTCTTGAGAAAGACAGAGGATTTTGCTCATGTAGATATTCTGGTTAATTTTGATGCAACATTCTTCCCTGAAAAAAAAAGAGAGAATCAACAAACACAACACCCAAAACCAACCAACCAAAAAAACGCCTAAAACCAGACTCAAACCCAAAAACCTTTTTCAGCATTTTTAGAAACATCAGTGTTTTGGAACCTTGAGAAATATAATGATCATTAAAAAAAGGGACTTAGAAAGTACTAGTCCCTCTCCTGGAAATGGAGCAGTGCAAATGAGGTTTGACCATGACCCAGTTGTTCTAAATGAAATCCTGATCTTGCCTGCTTGTAAGATAAATCATGGATTGGGTTGTCCCAAAACATATTGGGCTTCTCTTTAGCTATTTGGTTTAACTCACTTGTGAAAGCAACTTTGTGGCTCAGTTCAGACCAGAAGGCTTTTTATTTCAGCTAGCCTCTAAAACACCTCCTGCTATACACTATACTCTGCACCCTGGCTTTGCTCCACAAACTGGGTCAAAGAGTAAGTCTCTTTCTGTGCCCTTAGTGCACTTCAGGAACATCCTGGTTGCAAGAGCCCCTTCCTCTTCTGAGCTCACAATGTGTACTTAGGTGGGTCCTTTTGCAGGCTACACAGTGTGGGAATAGGTTAGTGTGCTTTTGCTTCCAAATTATGTACTCAAGGCTTACATTATTGTATGGAAATCTGTTGGGAAGGTTATAAAGATAGAGGCAAATAGAGGTCCAGGCCTGGCTTCGTATTTCAAATGTGCTAAGACCAAGGCTGTTCATGGCAAAAAGTTTTACTCTGGTCTCTCACTGCTCTTCTTTAGACGTGCTTAGACATGCTTTCATCTGGAATAGAGTTAATTTTCTTCTTAGTAGCTGGTATAGTGCTATGTTTTGGATTTAGTATGAGAATGATGTTGATAACACACTGATGTTTTGGTTGTTGCTAAGTAGTGCTTACTCTAATTCAAGGACTTTTCAGGTTCCCATGCTCTGCCAGTGAGCAGGTGCACAGTAAGCCAGGAGGGAACATGGCCAGGACAGCTGACTTGAACTGGCTAGAGGGATATTCCATACCATAGAACATCATGTTCAGTATATTAACTGGAAGGTTTTGACTGGGAGCAGCTGGTCATGACTTGGGGATATGCTGAGCATCAGTCAATGGGGGGTGAGTGATGAGTGATGTGATTGTATTGTGCATCACTTGTTTCTCTTTGGTTTTATTCCTTTTTCTTTCTCCTTTTCCTCATCTTCTTCTTCTTTGCTTTATTTCAGTTATTAAACTGCTCTTATCTCAACACATGGGTCTTAACTTTTATATCTTGATTTTGCTCCCTGTCCCATGGGGAGTGAGTGAGTGGCTGCATGGGGCTTAGCTGCTGACTGGAGTTAAATCATGTCAACTTGTTTCTCTTTGGTTTTATTCCTTTTTCTTTCTCCTTTTCCTCATCTTCTTCTTCTTTGCTTTATTTCAGTTATTAAACTGCTCTTATCTCAACACATGGGTCTTAACTTTTATATCTTGATTTTGCTCCCTGTCCCATGGGGAGTGAGTGAGTGGCTGCATGGGGCTTAGCTGCTGACTGGAGTTAAATCATGTCAGTATGAATAAACCAGACAGCCCATACAATGTGCAGGTATGTCTGTGCTTATTTACATCACATCCATGCATAAGCCCCTCTGTGTGAGTGTAGTGAATACCTTACATGCAGAGATATAGCAGCATTTATTCTTCCTATCATAGAAGCAATTGGGTCATCTTTGCTCTATATGCTGCCTAGTAGGAGACAGCAGATGCATATGCTGTCACATGATGACAAGACCTGATCCTCACACCTTTTAAGCAAATTGCTCTTGCAGCAAAACCAACACATAGAAAGTTTGTTCAGACAAAAGGGCTCTTCAGAGGCAGCCTCAGGAGTGCCCGTGAAGCAGAGGAGGTGGCAACAGGGTGGGAGGGCCAAAGTGACCCCTCGTGGGCTCCTTCTTCACAGAGGAACACAGCAGGCAGCACAGCTCAGCCAGGCAGTGTTTGCTGAAAGGGCAGGGTGGCTGCTCTTCGCCTCTTTGCTGTCTCTGGCTCGCCTCAGTCGCCGAGGTGGAAGCAGGAGGGGATGTGGTGCAGCTGCCTCACCAAGTATCACCACTTTCAAATTCCACTTCTTATCTCAGCCGTTCTTCCTTGTTGCTAATTACCACCTACTCCAAGATGTCAAGAACATACTCCCAGGAATAAACTGCTAGATAAACAAACCCCAGACAAACATCAAAGCTTAAAACAGACTGATAAGTCCCTTTGATTGATTTTAAGGGTCGGTGGGGAGAGGTGTGTTTGGATTGGAAGGTGCAAATGTTGAGCGGAGCAGCACCTGCTGCCTTGTGATCTGACCAAACCATTTGGCTTGAAAAGGCCAGGAGATAGGGAGTCAGAAATCCATTTGGAGTTAGAAAAGCAGCAGGGGAGGCTTAGATGAACAAAGGGGCTCTCCAGGAAGGGCTGTGTGCTGCTTTTTGTCAGCTTGGTATCACATTCCCTGCCCCAGCGTGACAGACAAATGCCAGGCCAGATGATGTGATACGATCAGCCTTGCTAGGATGAGGTCTGTACCTGTATTATATGATGGCAGCAGATGCTGATTCAATATGGGGACAAGTGCAGAGTAAACCAAATCTCAAACCGCTCAGCAAAAATTATTTCTCAGTACTTGTGTTGGCAGGTGGGAAGAGAGTTCTTCAGAGACAAGGACAGGACAGGTTTGGGATATGTGTATAGATGGAGCACTTGTGAAAGATGCTCAGTTGGAGAATAAAACATGTATGTGACTGCAGAACTCCTGCCCCCCTTCCTGGGGTCTCACTGTGCTTAGCTCAGTTTACGTAGGAATAGAAATCCAGCTCATGACTATTAAACCAGAGATTAGTAGAGAAAGCTTACAAAGGCCTAAATATGCCTAAGATCAAAGTGATGCAATTTGCTGTGATAAAGCAGGATATCTTTCCCTCTCTTAAGTCTCTTAAGTCCTAATGATGCAAAAATAATTTCACGCTATTAACTACACACATACAGTAATGCCACCATTACTGATGGGGTCTCCATGTGCTCAGTGAAGCAAGTAGGATCCAAGGACTCAGACTCCTATCAGCTAACTTATAGTGACTGAATTTGTGCCTGGGAGTGCCTAGGTGTGTTTCAAATGCTGTAGTGGTGAGCTGAGGTGGCTCTGTACCATTCATGCTTCATCCTTTCCTCTAAAGGTGACTTCATCAAGGAGAGAAATTGTAGTGGAAAGGAACACAGCATGGCTGGAAATTCTGCTTTGATTTCACTGTGCAATGTTAAAAGTGAAAAAAATGCAGCCTACAAACAGTTATTTTATTTACTTGCTTTCATGAGTAAACTCACTTTCTGATCTCTTATTAGTACTTCTTATATTTTTGTCCTAGGATTTTATTTTTTTTTTGTCCCTGCAATGAGAGGAAAAATAGAGGAAGGAGAGAAGGCTGTCTCCTTTTGGTTATGAATCTGCTGTAACTGATGGAAATTGTAATGTAAAACATGTTTACCAAGATCAGAAGCTCTGAAAAAACCTTTAAGTTTTTCTCCCTATTTCTTGAAGTGAATGCAAAGGAAATGAGGCTAAGAAATGCTAGGTGGATGAAAAAGAGACAGTTCATGTTACTGAAAAATGGAAGTGGGTGGCTGTTTCAGAAACTCTTGATCAAGGTTTGCAAAAAACAGAAGCAATTTCTAGGAAAGGCATTTACCCTCAGGAATAATAGCAGAAAAACAATTTAAAGTAAATTACTGAAATTCTCAACTTGAATTTTCATGGTACAAATCCAATTCTTAGATCATCGCTTATCCAGTTATAGATTGGGTGATTCTGTGCTCAGTGAAAAACAAGCAATGAAGGTTGAATTTCTGCAAATGGGTTTTCAAAGCCATATTCATTTTGGGACAGAGTGACTGATTCAGTCTAATTACTGGCATTGACTGCAGTGTTTAAATGGTGTTTCAAGATGCGCCTCTCCACACAAGACAATGATAGCTAAAATTCCCAGGCATGCTCCATTTCCCAGTGATTTTTCGTGAAACCACTTGGAGTATGTGCAATGACTTTAATATGACTGAAGAAATATTGATGTACATTGAAAAGATCAAGGAGGGACATGTTTTTCTGACTCTATATGTAAAAAAAAATATAAAGCAACATCACCTTTCTGTGCATTAGACTTTCTGTCTACTGAAATGGCACAGAAAGAAGATCTCTGAGGGCTTTCCAGTGCCAATAGGGATGATTTATAGCTTCAACACTATTTGTTTTAATCTCGAAGGGAGGGGAGGATGGAGGGAATGGGTATGATGATGCATAAAGAAACATTATTTCCCAAAGGCAGATTTTATTTCTTTAACAATTTATAAAGTTCCAGAAGTGAAATATCACTATTTTGGGACTGGTGTTATATATCAATGAGTTTAGCAGCTGCCAGGCTTATGCATGCATTTTGTACTGTACACACAGTGCAAAGCCCATTGAATCAACAGTGGTAACAGGGTCTTCATTGTCATTGTTGCAGTAGATCACCAAACTTTGATCCTAAAAGACAGACTGTGCACTGAGAAATGTCAAAGGCAAAATTGCATAATAAGCAAACCCAACTTTACCTCCACTAATCACCCTACTAACTCTCTCAGCTACTGCATTTGACTTATTCTGTTTTTTAATAGCAGCAGATCTGACTACCACAGTTTTGTTCATTCTGGTACTATTAACTTTGCAGACATATAAATAAGACCAAATAATAAATACAATAATAAAAATTTTTTTGATGTCTAGTGAGAGAAGATGGATGTGTACTTTGGGAAAGGCAGAAAAAACAAATCTTGTAATTCTTACTGTAGTCATGCTAACTCTATAGCCCCTTATAGAATACTTGTAGTGAGTACCTGGATTTCAGGAAAGATATGGAAAAGCTGCTTTAAGGTGGAAAATTTAGAGAATAGCAGAGATAGTTGTTTTAGTAGAAGATGGGTTCTTGAAGCCAAAGCTCAGTTATTGAGAGGTCTCAAAATGGTAAAAATTATTGTATGCAATTAACAGGTCACTCCATGACCTTTTTCTGCCTGAATGCTACTAAATATGAAAACAGGAAGTTTTCTCCTCTTGAAGGAACCTGAGGTAATAAGGTAGATAAGCCTTCTCTTCTGGAACGTAGAGATATATGTATCATTTTGGGGGTTTACATATAAAGTAGGAAAAAAACCTTTCAGAGTGTCTCTGCAACCCTACTTTTCAAAGGGAAACTGTAGTAATTGCCTGTGTTACCTTTTTTTTCATCTCTCAGAGCACAGTTGAGGTGAGAAAGGATATAGTTCTACTGAGATACACACCCTGTTCCCCTTAGTGTTTTCTCTCACTTTTAACTTAGTTTTGTTCGTGCTGGAGAAAAATCTAGTTTTCAGCTCTGCAGCTACAGAGCCTTGACTGTCAGTAATCAGTGTATTTTCCTTAGGCAAAGACAAAAGAGACAACAGAAGGGCAGTATATATAGTGTGCATTGTTACAGCCTCAGTGGGGACTTCTGGTATGGGATTGATTATGGGAATACAGAGTGAGGCAGAGCCATATTCTTCTCGAGAATGTGTTGGGACTCCAGAAAGCTCTTACAGACACTGATGTCTTTTTCATTGCTTTTATTGGGTGTTAGCTCTCTGGATTTAGATTGTTATTATAGGATGTTTGCATATTTATTCGCTTAGAAACAATTTAGTCCAGAGTTTGCTGAAGAATCCGCATGTTTAGTCGAGATGCAGCAAGATTCAAAAGATGAGAATCAAAAGTTTGCTTGATACTAATATCACTGTTGCTCCAGGGCTTTTAAAACTTCTTGTTGTGGCAGTGAAATAGGGAGCAGCTTTACTCATTTCTGATGGAGCTTGCAAAGCAGAAGTCTGCTGATTTTTCAATTCCTAAGAATGTCTGCATAGTTTGTTAATCCCTGGAAGTGGGGAGCCAGCTTTTAACAACAGCAGGAGGGACTGGACCTTTGGTGTTTGCTAGCTCTGAAACTGGGTTTTAGCCAGATTATTCTTCATTTCTCACAAAAGTGGTCATAGTGCTTGCTGAAGCCAAATGACAGTTGTGGGAGCTGAGACTTCCATTTACTACATACAACAGCAAAACTAAGAGGAAGCCATGGCTGCCAGATGTTTGTTTTACATAATCCAGAGGATGCAGATGTCTTTCTTCAGCAATGGATGTTCTGTAATATTCTTTAAAGGCTGATACCTAAGGAACTGTCTCTAGGTTGTGACTTGGACTATGTCTGAGAGGAGTGGAGCAAAGATCCCTTTCCTCTTTGCAGGTTACCTGAGGCAGCTTGGATCCTGAGGTGAAAAAATACCTAGGACTTTGTGCCTGCTTATTCCTACCCCAGAGGAAAGTGGATGACAGAATAGCTTAAGTGGTGGCTTCCTTCCTGCAGCAACACTACACTGAACCTGAAGAAATTGAATATAATATAACATTTCAGTTGGAAGGTACCTACAACAATCATCTAGTCCAGCTGCCTGACTAAAAGTTAAAGTATATTATTAAGGACATTATCCAAATGCCTCTTAAACACTGACATGCTTGAGGCATCAACTGCCTCTCTAGGAAGCCTGTTTCAGTGTTTGACCATTCTCTCTGTAAATAAATTCTCCCTAATATCCAGTCTGAGGAGTACAGGCTCTAAGGAAGAAGAGCTTGAGAGGAGCATGAGGAAGTCAGCCTTTGCATAGCTGGTGGGCTGCAAGTGCAGCATCTCTGAAACCAGCTCTGTTAATAAAGAGCCGCCTAAAGAACATGGACATGTTTTTGTATTATTGCCTACTGTGCTGTCCTGAGGTTGGTAAGAAAGTAAACACTAGATCTTGAAGTCAAACAAAGAGTCACCTACTTACAGTAAAACATATAAGAGGGAGAGATGTTTGGACTAATGGATTTCCAAATAAAACTGTCCTTGCATCATGGAAGAGTTTGTAGTGCCTGTAAAGAGTCAAGGAGAGGAGCTAGAAATTAATCAGTAGAATAAAACAAGTCACATACAGATGCCATAAAGGATACCCAGAATTCAGAGCCTTAAGCTGATGGCTGTCAAGCACTGTGTCCTGAAAGGATGAACTGGAGAGAGACCTAGCTGCAACCTGCAAAAAAAAGTGAAGGAATATGAATCCTGAAAAAAGACATGATTACTCTGCTGGCAACAGGGCTACATGGATGATGAAGTGAATAGTTTTCTCTGAGTTCTGTGGACTACATCTATACCAGTCACACACATACACACACAGAGTCAAGCCTTGAGCACTGCCTGATGATTGTTCAAGCGGTTCACTTGTTTGCCATGGTCTCTGCTATTGCTCTTGCAATATCAACAGATGTTGTCCACATAATCTCTGCATGAGTTAGGTGATAGCACAAAGTTGGGATCTTTCTGAATAAGCAGTCTGTATACAACTCCCTGCTTTGTTGGGAAAATGAATCTTGCAATCATGTTGTTAGATGAACATGTAATTCAGATCATAGCCTGGGATCCCCTGATATTACTGACAACTGTGCATGATCTCTGTTATAATTTCATTGGTGCTTGCTGTAAAACTGTTTAGGTTCTCCTCTCTTTCCTTCGATGGATAGCTATAGCTAAACCTTTTTGGTTTTAGCTATAGTATATAGCCAGGCCCAATATAATCCCAATGGTTACTGGAAATGGCTGTATTAGACTGGGAAAATGTGGCCAAATGCAAGTGGCGTACAATAAAAATATCTGAGTCCATAGGCAGGCATAGACCATCCAGAAACTCATGAAACAAGACATTGGAGCTATTAGGAGCACTGAGCTAGAGTGAGAACCCTGTGCTAGGAGAAATGATAGCACTGTGCATGTATGAATGCTTGTGGCTTCATCTTAGGCAATAATTTTAATTAGAGAAATAGTTTCAATTAGCTGTCACACAAGAATGACATGTGTGACTTCCCATGTAGAAAGCTAGTGAACTCCAAATCTTTGTGGAATTTCTTGGACTGTGCTCCAGTTCAACATCAAAATATCCTCAGTGTGAAAAAGGAAGGACATCAGTCACCCTGGCTTTCACCCAACATACAAAGCCGAAGCAAACATGTACTGGGGGAGGTGGAGGAGAGGGATGCTTCATGGTGAGCCGAAGATAAAGACACATTGGACATACAGACAATGGGAATACAGAGAGTTACATTAGCTCCAGGGAAGACTGGGCAGAAGGAACTGTCAGTCCTGCAATGAAGAGGTAACAATACACCTGTTGAAACAAGCACAGAGCTGGTCAGAAAACTCGTGCTTCTGACGCTAGACATCTGTTGACTTTTGAGACACTCCAGCTGCACTCTGAAAAATGTAGAGTGTTTAGGAACTAAAGGGTGGGAAGAAGTTCAGTGATTTATAGGGATGCCTAACTTATCTTTCTAGATTCTGCACATGCTTATCAGAAGCCTGTGAACTCTTGAGACAGTTAGCACATAGTGGGCGTATGGTGAGATACCAGCTAACAGGCATTTGAAGGAGTAAAGAAAAATGTAAATTATATATCAGGCTTTAAGTACTATCAAGCAAAGCAGCCCTGGAACTATGGTGGCTATGTCTACATAGGCACACCTCTATGCAAGTGAGATTGTTCCTACAGAGCAAGCAACACATATTTATGCCCAAAGAAAAACCCATCCAAGGGATACTCTAATGTCAACAGTCTACTTCACTCTCCCTTAAATGTTTGCAATAAATTACTACAAGTCTTCTGCTTTTGAAATTTAGGGAAGATCAAATATACGTCATGTCTCTGAAAGTAGCAAGTCTTTAGGGGAAAAAAGTCAACAAGGTTATTTCAGCTAATGTAAATCTGATTTTTTTCTGTGTAAGTAAAAAGCAGATGTGTCTGTCTGGCTGATGCACACACAAATGAAGTGTGGTGATACCCTTGTTCAGGATTTGTATCTTGATTAATTTGTAAGTGCACCTGGCACTAGAAGGAGGGAAGGCTTGGACTTTGGTATTGAAGGCTGACCAGTACTCCTGGAGGGCTAGACTTTCAAATGCTTATCTCTGGCATTGCAGAGACAAAGGTCACTGTCTATGTGAGCAGAAGATGAAATTAGGCACCTTTTAGAAGTGAAGAAAGATGTTACATGGATACACCTCATGCGGAGTTTTAGAAGGTGGGTTATAAGAAGTAAATGAAGCAGCCCCCAGCAATTGTCACCAGAGCACTGATACAGAAAGAGGTATGTTGGTACCAGAAAGGATGAAATGGCTGAGATTTTGGAGTACAGAATTCCAATTAATTCACCTTTGGTGGAACATGAACATGTGATCTCACCACAGTCCATTAGAAAGGAATATTAATAAGCTGATACTACATACATCAAAACCCCTATTCTGTGTTGTTGAAACTACATTGATCATGAAGGAAATACTAAGGTTTATGAGCATTTTGAGGGCTGACATACATTGCTGAGATTTTGGAGTACAGAATTCCAATTAATTCACCTTTGGTGGAACATGAACATGTGATCTCACCACAGTCCATTAGAAAGGAATATTAATAAGCTGATACTACATACATCAAAACCCCTATTCTGTGTTGTTGAAACTACATTGATCATGAAGGAAATACTAAGGTTTATGAGCATTTTGAGGGCTGACATACATTTATGCATCCGTTTATGAGCATTTTGAGGGCTGACATATACATATGCAGTGTATCCTATTGTGAATATAAAGCAGCTGGGACTCTGGAACAGAAGAAAAAATCCCTGAGTATGCCGCAGTACCTTTCCATCTATCATAAGACACTTCAGGCAGCTGAAACAAATGTGCTAGGAACAGCAAAATGACTCATATTCCAGCATTAATCGCTTCATAATAAAAGACCACAGGATGTTACTTCTTACTGTTTGGTTAGTAGTGACTTTGGTGTGCAAGTCTGAATGCAGGGGGCCAAGCAATCATACTGTTGGATTTAGGGTAGGCATGAAAGCTTAAATTAAAATGTAAGTCTTCTAGAGATGAGCCAGGAAACATACTCAATGGTCAGACATGAAAGGCATACATAGAACAGTATACATAGTGTGAAGTGCTGGCAGCAGCAGGAGACTACTCTCTGATGACATTGCAAGCAAACACTGTGAAGTGCTCTGTTCATACTGAAGAGCAGGAATTGTGTTGTTAGAACAAATTATAATCCAATTTCTAAAAGCCGGATTCTCTTTTTTGATGAAATCTTTGTCTTAAAGGGCTATTTTTTCCACTAGTTATAATGCAGTAGTTTAAACAGCCAGGAGCCAGTGACTGCTGGAAAGAGCATAAGCCAGATGACTACCAACTTTTGGCACAGGGGAAGCAGGGCAGAAATGTTGACTCACAGGTGTGTCACTAAATCACTCTGCCAGTTTGAATTGTTCCTCGGGTGATGCAGTCTGAGCACCACACCTGTCTAAGGGCTGTGCCTGCACAGATGAAGAAATATGAATCCAATTAGTTCATAAAGAGAAAAAGATTGAGAGGGGAGAGGAGTGAATTTTTTTCTCACTATACATACACATGAAAGAAGGAAGCCCCAGGAAGTCAGAAGAGCTGGTTAAGGTAAAGGACAGTACTGTCACAGGAGTAACTGTACATAAACTGAACATGAATACATTCAGACTGGAAAATTAGAATTAGTTTCTTATCAACAAGGAATAGCAGGGATAAAAATAAGAGTCCTAGAGTAGTCCAGTACAAAGGTCAATCAACTCAGGAAGGGACTACATTGTTTAAGTTTGCAGGAGATAGATTCACAGCTCCAGGATTTCCCTTTTCATCCTACATTCCTTTATTTTCGAAAAGAGAATACCAAGGTTTGCATTCAAATATGCTGACTGTAACTGTCTACAGCTGTAGGTATTCCTGCCAAGGCTGGTCTGTAATTGGGATATTTATATGTAGAAATGACCACTTGCACAGCTATCTTCTGGTTTGTGCAAACATGTGGCTTGCTTGTACAGAAGTGGTTGTGCATTCACAGTGCTTGTGTGTATGGAGCCTATGCAAGTTGTTAGCTACTTAAAAATATTTTGGAGTGAATAAATGAAAAAACTATGTCTGCTATAGCTGTTCATTTCATTGCTGAATCCAGCATCTCTAAGCATTAGCATATGAGATATGGACATTTATGAACCTATCTATAATGTATTGGCACCACAGAAATAAATTTTTTAATGTTTGGGTTTTTTCCTAATTTTTCTAGAAAAAGGCTGTGAGGAAATTCTCTCCAATGACTGATTGGATGACTTTCTAAAAGAAAACCTTTTCTAAGATATCATTATTTTTTTTCAACAAAACAGCAGGAGAAAATCTTGATGCTACCCTTTGGGAAAATATAGACTTCACATGCTACTTCAGCTAACCCAAAAGTCATTGGGAGTGAAGTTCTCTGAATCATAGTATCATAGAATCAACTGGGTTGGAAGAGACCTCAAAGATCATTGAGTCCAACCCTACTGTCATAGGGTTGTACTCGATGAAAATCTCATGGGCTGCAGTTTAGCAAAAGACTTTAGCACATCCTTAACATTAACCATGTGGGCTGTGCCTTTGAAGTCAGTAAGTGTACTCGCATGCTTTCATCTGCTGCTGGATTGGGCTTTGACCACCTGTTTTTTATCTCAGCAGGACAGAGCATCCTGTCATTTCTGATATCCCCTTACTCATGCTAGTGGTTCCTGGGCAGTCAATAGGACCACTGTGCATGCAAGGCTTGGTCAATTCAGACAATGTTAAGTCCACCAGTAGCACTTGAAGTTCTGCTTGGGCTTTTTTTTTTTTCCTTTTGACTGATAATTCTGTTTGAGCTGCACTGTTCCAGGGATTCCTGTGCTCTTCCCCTCCAAAAGCCAGATAGACTAGTTAATAAACATTCATAATTGCAGGCAGTCCAAGACACAAATTAGATTATCCCTTGTAAATTAATTTATTCACTTGCTTGAGTCAAGCTTCCAATATTTTTTCTTATACCTACAGAAGGGAGCAGAAATCAACCCCCTGAGCCCCTCCAGGCTGCATATGCACTATTTTTTAAAGTGCCAAAATACTCAATTTGCATTTTCTTCCTCAGTCTGCAAGGAAAATAAGGTAATGGAAAATTAACTCCAGTGAAAAATCATGTGCATATAAGTGCAATCTAATGAAGAAGATTTATTTTGAGTGTCCAGAGATATGACTGCTAATTTCCTCTTCTGGGGCCCAGACACTGAAAGTACCTTTCTTCTGGGGAATGGCTGTGTGCCACTGACTGGTATCACTGACTGGTTGTGCCCATTTACTGCCTATGGCCTCCCAGCTCCAACATTTTCCTGTATTGACAAAGAGTGTCCTTGACCTACTTTTGGAGACTAAGGTCTGATTCTCTTCTCAGACTGATTTTGAGACCAATATTATTTTATTGCTCTTGTTGGAGTAACTTCTGCCTGTAAATCAGAAAGGAGGGGAAAAAAGAAGAGTATTGGAGGCAATAAATGGGATTCCACTGATAGTGTTTTTGGATCTGGAGACAGTTCCGGGTTCTCTGCCATGCTGCTGCTATCGAGTTCCACACTGTTTTCTGGTGACTGTTCTGGATATTCACGTTGACTTTTAATGCCATTGACAGATGCAATGATACATCCTGACATTGGCAGAGTGAGGTCTAATTTTACTACCTAGAAAACAGAAGTGAAAAGGAGTGAATTTTCACAGAACATATTCAGGATATTGCCATTTCTTCTACGTTTATGAGAGGAAATGAACGTTTTGCCCTGCATCAAATTTGCAGATGCTCCCTGGAACATTGTTCTTGATAAATTTGTAATTACAATATATCATTTTTCAAACCTACATTTTCTTGGAAGAAGCAATATCATACTGAGCCATGGAAGGTAACCTGCCTGGGTGGGAAAAATAAAAATTATACTAAGAGAAAAAAGAGAATAAGGATATCTATAGAGAGAATGCCCTTATGAAAAAGGATCAGAACCTGTGGGTTTACTCATTTCAAAGGTCTATGAGATTTTTTTGTTTCTTGTGGCTCAAATATCTGTCTTTAGATATCATCGTCTCATAAACAAATTGTAATACAAAGATTAAACCTTAGCCTATTTTTAGAATTAGTGGGTTAAGAAAAGCAACCATAATGAAAAAACAGGAGCAGGAAAAAATCAGACTTTTGGAGCTCATCTGACTCTTCTTTCATTTTATGACATTTTAAACCTCTTGTTAGGGAAATGCACCTCTGGAGAAGCTCCGAAGTCAATAGGTCCAGGATTTTCTGAATTAAGTCTGAGTAGAACTTTTGAGTTAGTTTTAGAAACTAAATGCCAGCACATTGTGTTGATTTAAACACATTCACCCACAATCCACTGTGCTGACAGTGTAAGAAGAATTATAATCATACCTCAAAACTAGCTCTAAAGAAGCAACCATTTCATCTCATTACATTTCTGCTGATTGCAGTCCTCCTGATTTACATCACCAATACATGAAATACTACCATCTCATGGTAGTCATCTTAATTGAGAAAGCAGAAGCATAGGGATGAAATTGGCTCAGGAAAATGGAGACAGACAAGTATGAACTTTCCATTATTCTGGATGCTGGTTATAAATGTTTTTCCTCTTCTGAACTTTGACTTGTTATGGTTGGAAAATCATTACAGCAAGTAGCTGTAGATGCCATTCGGTACATATTACATGACAGTTGGGCTCCTATTCTAGATCCTTCATTAAAGTTTCAGCCAATCAGTGTAATCATTTCTAGTTGGTCTCATAACTTTTGTTGGCAAAAGACGGACTTCAGCATCTATCCACTAGAGCTTCCCTGCAGTGTAATAGTGATGTGTCAAATCAAATTACAGTGCAAGATTCCTACCAATTTTCCTGATGCTTTATAGAAAGTTTATTTACTCTCTAAGTAGTTTACTATTTCTGAAACATGCTGGAGTGATGGACCTCCTGATTCAAGCCTTCAACCACATAACAGAAAGAGCACGATTAGCAGCAACACAGCTACACCTGGCCTGTCTGTAGTGAACTTGTAGGGATGAGAGGGAATTCAGATTCCACGCCCATTTAATTTTCACCATCTTTTTTAGGACATACAAGGAGCATGCTAGGTTTTGGCTTTCCAGCCTCATTTTAAGCCTGACCTGTGAAGTCTCATGACCTTAGGCTTATGGAATGAGCCTGACAATGAATGACACGGAGAGGCTTATGGCAGAACTGCAGAACATATAGGTCAAGGAGACTGCAGACTTGCTCTGAGAAAAAAAATAGTACATTTTATTTTCACACTAACATCCTTCATTTGACCAGGCCCGTCCACACACTTGTAGATGGTTTGGAAGGACTGGGAAAGGTTTATAAGACATGGGTGTTCACATTGACACTTTTACTTATCTCCTCCAAAACATTCCTCTTCCAATTGCTTTAATCTTTCTATATACTACTCCTTTTCATGGCTGGTCATTTGACTAGAGTTACAAAACCTCTCCTAGGATAGAATCATTTTCTTTGTTACAATTTATTTCAATCTCCTTGGATCACACGGGGAGTCAGAAAGCAAAGGCAATGATAAGACGAAAATAAACAGTTCTCTGATCAGACATCCCCTTCTAGCCACATAATTTTGATGGGGACAGAGGACAGGAGAGACTGACAAATCATTGCAGAACAAATAACAGGCAACTGGTTTGTCACCATAAGAAACTGCACAATGGAAGGAAGTTATATCCTTATTTGATATCAGATCGAGATCTGTGAAAAAGGGTGTCTACTATGTCATACTGCATGTAACCAGTTTCCCTCTAGGAAATTGGCAGCAGTTACAAAGAGCAAGGCATACATGACCCAAAGGACAAAAAATAGTGTGTGATGGCTCTATTTAATTCTTTTCTAGTCTGCTTTCACTGATTGGACAATTTAGATCATTTCTACAATGAGACTCCATTGTAAGAAACAGCTTGTTCTTCTTACAAAGCATGATAAATCAGAAGGAACACCTGCAAGACACTAGAGCTAACACAGACCACACAAATTTTCCATGCAAAGAGAGGTAGAGGCAAACTGGAAGCTAAGGGAGAAGCTCACACACAAGGGCAACAGCTCGGGTACTCAAGCATATAGCACTCAAAATACAAGTTCATTTGCTTTGTGAATGGGACATCATCTGAAATTCGGCCCAAGTTTGACAATATTTCACATGAGATCAAAGCTGACACTTCAACATTCTTGAAAATGACCCTTTCCCCTAGTGCTCTCTAATGTTGGTAGATATTGGTAAATCTAAAAGTACTAAATTGATGCCACAATACTCACATGGAAATGGCTGGAAATGGAATAAAAATAGATTATTTCTTTCTAATTCATATGATTCAGTTTTTTAAAATATTTATTTTCTGAAGGTTATTTCAGTTAGAAGTGTTTATCAGGAAAAAAGGGTTACTTCCAAGGTGATCTAAGGGCAAAAAATTGAAATACTAGAAGTGTCAGCTGACAATCACAAAAAAGTTGGCATCAAAGGAGTATTTAATTTTTGTATTTTAAAGTTTTATAATAACAATTCACCTTAATTTCTAAATTTTCCAACTAAAGTTTGAATTCAAAACAAATTCTTTGTCCCCCTCAAAACAGCTTCACTGTCAAGATATTTTCATTTTCCTTGTCAAAATTCTTTCCATAGTTGAATGCAGTGATTCTCTGCTGTTTACCATTATGTTTTTCTGTATCATCAATGTTTTCCTATCACAATTCTCCCCTAGAACTGACAGTAGATGTTAGTGAAGTATTCCTCTCTTCTCAGTTTTTTAAGTTTCCATATCTTATACAAAGTCTATTCTTAACATTTCTAGAATTTCTGACTACTTCCTCTGTTTTATAAATAGATCAAAATGCTCATGTCAAGTCTGCACAATGCATTTTAACAGGGTCAGCCAATATCTGTTAGAATAAATGGAAGTTAGATTGTATTTAAACTCATAAAAGGAAAAGATATCTAATGAGCATATTTTTATTTGGGGTATAAAAACTATGAAGATTGCAAAAATGAGTGAAGTTGGAGCCAAAATATATCCAGACACAGCATCCTGAAGAATCTGAAATATCTGTTTGGAAAATTGCATGCAATCTTGTTAGGATTTAGTTGGCCAAAGTTGTCTGGCTGCTTCCTGAGGCTTATTGACTGCAGGTCTCCAGTGTCTCGCAGTGACATGATTGCCACTTCTCTGTTTAGTTAATTGAAGACTTGAGTAACTCATGGTAAAGAGAGGCAAACAGAAAGAGCAATTGTCTTGTGGTTGTTTTGCGGTGCAAACGTGAAGGGCCATACCCTAAAGAATGAGTTAACACCTTGTCCCCAGAGTAAAGATGGATAAAAATAAAGATCTGAACAGTATTGTTCCAGTTGAGTAAAATTAGAAGCCGTTTTAAACAGCTCTCACTCTGCTGTGCTATTGTTAGAACTTGTTCAGTAGCTGAAGTGTGCTGCGTGACGCTACAGTATGTGCTCCCTCCTCAGTGTAAGAGCTCTTTTCTGATCACTTTCTGGAGCCAAGAATGTGCCATATAAAATGAAGCAGCTATTAAAATGTGCATGAAAAAACAATTTGCTTTGTGCCTAGTTATACCTTCAAGGTTGATCGTTATCGATGTATTTAATCTGAGTCTCTGTGTCTAATCAAGCACTAGAACACAAAATGGTTGTAAGCATAATAAAACCATGGCAGTAGGAAAGCCAGTGGAGACAATTCAATGATTTGCTGAAAAGTATGTGGGGATTGAAAGAGGGGAGGAGAGGGAGGGAGAAGGATAAGAGGAGTAGAGGAAAAAAACAGAGGGTTATCCTGTCATTCATTCATTTTGAGTGTGGTTTTTGCACAATATATGTCAGCCAGTTGGGTGATCATCCCAAACTCTTTACAAGGAGGAAATATTTTTGTACAAAATTTGCATTAACTGTAACATCGACACTGGATTGATAGCAAATAGGACCCTGAAACAAGAGCCTAACAAAGACCCTACCTCTCGTAAATGGCTAGTGGAATAGATTTTGTCTTCCAGCAATTTTTATCGAAACCATCATTTGTTTGTCTTTGTAAACTAGTCATGGTAGGATGAAGTCAAAAGTAGAAATTTTGTCCCAATATGCTTACTGTTCTGGAAGTTGATTCAACAATTGCTAGCATATTTATGTCATTAGCAAATATGATTTTTTTTTTGTTAATAGCAAAACTGCATATACTATTGTTTCTCTCCTCCTTGCAAAGAGGTATACTGTGCCATGTATT
>NW_008677677.1:16728-33762 GCF_000695815.1 Acanthisitta chloris | reverse complement strand
AAGAGTTAGGAAGGTAAAAGAGAACATACACTCTTGGAAACACAGACAAAAATTCTAGGTATGGAAAAAATGTACATTCTTACAGGAATTTATTCTCATTTCAGAGTGAGTGGGATTTTCATGTCAGTAATTCTATATAGCTGCATGCACTGAGAGAAACCTGTGGACTTAAACAGGCCTCTAGAATCTTGAGACAAAAACGAGCAAATATTTGATGGGCTCCTGGAGAGGTAAACTTCACAATGACATCTTAAAGTAGAAGGAAAACATCCAAACAACACTAACTCTTCCTTTCTCTGATCCTTTCCCTTTTTGAGAACACTCTGAGTCTGTGGCAGTATAAGGAACTGCCAGGAGCACAAGCTACCTGCAAATTCCACAAAGACTTGAAACTGAAGACTTCAAAGATGTATTTGGACCTTCTGACATGACTAAATGGACTTAAATGTCCATTCTAGAATCTGGCTTCAAGACCATGATCAGTCTTGCAGAGAGCCCATTACTCCGAGACAGATGAGGCACAGAAAAACTTATATTTCTCTGCAACGTAGCCTGAATGCAGTCTTCACTTAAAAGATTGTTCAAGGGTCAAGGAACTGGAAGCCCTAGTAGGTGGCCTGAATCGCTCTTTGCTTTCTGACATCCAGGCACATGAGTCTGCTGAAGGGTGCACTATGTCATGGTGTTGCCTCAGAACTCAAGCCAGGCCTTGATCCTCCGGACTGTTGAAAAGCTGGAAGAGAAGATGCAGGTAGACAGTCATAGCTCACTGCTTCACATACTTCTCACTGAAGGATCAGGATCTAATCATATGTGTTTCTTATGTGAATAATATATCTCCTTCTGCCCCATAAGACCCTTTAGTTTACTTTGAACTTTCATTATATCAGACTTTTTTTGCTAGTGATAATTAAAGCAGTAAGTACCTGTGTCTGGATTTAACTTTAGTAGAATTATTTTCAGAGAGATACAAATTGCATTCCCCTTTTCTAAAAATAGCCTTGGTGGAGGGAGACCTGATACAGTCTCTGTCTAGTATTATGAGGCCTATACAACAAGCTTTGATTTCCTCTATGTAGAAGAATAACCTGGCAAGATTCAAGGGAAAAGCAGCCGCTGACTGGAGGAATTTCTAAGGCATTTGCCTCTCACTTACTGAAATGTGTTAGTCCTTGGACATGGTTCCCTCTTTGAATGTGGTAATACTTAGAGCCTTGTGTTGCCTTTGATCACATACTTTAATCATAGAAATTAGAGATGGAACAGACACATTCATTCATCTAGTCCACTTCCTGCTGCTGCAGCATTGGTCTGCAGTTTATTTTTGAGGGCTTTCTAGTGCTCACATTTTTCCCTGAGATCAATGGGGTTTCCTCACCCAGATCAAGAGCACTGAATGGCCCATAACTTGTGAAACTCATACTGAATTGTATTTTGTGCTATGTTGGGTAGTACAAATGGTGGAAATAATAGACTGTTCTTCTCATACAGCTTGAATCAAAGCATCTGCTGGAGGACTAGTCATGGTTCATTTGTGCAGGTATTAGCTGAGTAGAAAGGAAAGGATATCATGATTATTTTTCTGTGCATTCAGTTTTCTAAACACAAGTGTCTTCCTGTGTGTAGATCTATCTTCTCTGTGCAATGTTTTCAGTCAGCTCTTCATTCTTCCACAATGTTTTCCTTTACAGAGAAACTTTTTCCTTGCTGTTTTTTAAAATTGCTAAATTTGTGTTTTGGCAAGGGATAAAAGTATCAATTTTTAACCAGACAGACTGGTTGTGTTGTATTCCTGACATGCTGGCATTTAAGAAAGGACAATCATAAAGCTTTACATCTCTTATAGTAAATTTTAAAAATTTGGGTCTTTGAAGAAATTGCTAATAATTTACCTATCATCTATATGATGGAAATTAAAATGTAACTTTTGCCTTTGAGCTTCTGGTAAAACAATATTGTCTAAGGCAACAATCATGCAGTAGGGGCTGTTTACACTTTTTTTATTACTGAATTTGTTCTAATCCCTGAGTCTTTCCTCCACCCAACATTCCCTGCATTAATTGTTGTTTCACCTCAGAAGGTTCTGATGATTTGCAATATTCCCCTGGCTTCCATGATACCGTCTATCTGGCATTTCCTTTTTAGTACAGTACTCTTCAAAGTAATTAAAATATAAGCCACAACATGAAAAAGCCTGAATTCAGCTGTCAGGCATGTCTGCATATCATGGCACTGGTCCGACAGCAAGCTTCTTAAACGACGCCCTGCCACAGAGTTCCACAAAATGGAAGACTGCCAAACTGGTTTTAATTCATATAATTTAAACCCAATGGCATGAATGACTAACTGTGAAATGCAGAAAACTGTCGAAAGAAGTCCAAATACTTGCTGAGCTACAAAATCAAATCTGACTTCTCAGCTTCTTCTGTGGTTTGCAGTTAGCGTTCTTTATCATGTAACAAAACACAGCATCTCTAGTACCTGCTGCTTATTTAATACAGGTAGAAATTAAGCACTTGTCCCAATCCACAGCAGAGGGAACACTGCATTTTCTCTAACAACAGAAGGAAAAACACATAGTATGTAGTAGCAAACATGGAACTGCCCTGGCCCTAAATATATTTTAAGTGGGCATCTAATGAGCAGGACCAAAGGAATTCTCTGGAGGAGGAAGTCTTAAAATAGTATGGTTGTGAGCTGAGCTGTGCGAGGTATTTGGCTGACTCTCAACCCACAGAAGGCAAAGTGTCACACAACAGCTTAGTGTTGCTGGGCGCAGGGCATTGTTAGTCCCTGCAGGAAAGGGATTAACTAGACAATTGCCTTTCTGCAGAGCAGAAACAAACTTCCCCATTAATTGCTACCAGCCTCTTCCTGTTCCAGTAGGTTACTCTGGCTTCTTTCACTGCAAAGCCTTTGCCATCAGAGCAGACAGCATCTATGGGCACAGGAGGTACTTCCCAATTAACTCTTTCTGTCTTTGCTCTTCTGCACTGCAACCTGATGTGACAACACTTGCCTTTTAAGAGATAACAAAAGTATCTTAAGATTTACCAAGGCAAATCAATCATTACTATTATGCACAACACATAACTACAGCTTAAGCTCCTATTTGGTTCACTGTAAGGAAAGACCTGTGTTTTATCACACCTTTTCAAAACAAAACAAAATTTATATGGTATTTGGTTTATATTTTCCCACCTTAACTTGAATTGCAATTGCATGAATTGCCATCCTGGAGCAGACCAGTAGGCTAGTTGAAGTGTGTTATCCTCCCTCCTTCCAGATATAGTCCAGTCTAGATGCCTCTCAGGACAGTGAGGCTGCATGCCTCACATACAAAATACATATTTTCTACCTCTTAGCTCATTGACTACTCACAGACAGAAGTCTGCATATTACATATGCGTCAAGGAGCAAGAATCTTGTAGTTTAGGTTAATATTACATTATTGCTTCTGAAGAGCTGGCATCTGGGCATGGAGACTTTCTATCTTGTTCCTGTGTTAAAAAACCTAAATTGCTGCACTTTTATCTCCATCCAAAGTTTGGAGAGTGGTATAGTACAGTCTGATCTTGTTTTATTTTATGGTTTTATTCTGTATTCATTTCAGTATGGCTGAGTATGTCTGAAACCTATCATATAATTGACATCTTTTCTTTTGCTCTCACTTCTCACAAAACTTCTAGTTACTCAGAGTGACACATGGACTATTTCAATATTTGCCTTTTCTGCCTACTCTCCTACCTCCTTCACATACACTTACAGCTTCTTTTTTTTTCCAAATATTAAGATTTCTTCTTGTGTAGCTGTGTAAGAATACCATATTTCCTCAACATCTTGCTATTGAAATTTGTCCCTTTGTGGATCCATATATTTCCTGCATTTTCTGGATTCTTGCAGTCACTCCAAGCAGGATTTTGCTGACACTTCTTGAATCTCTCCTGTCCTACCTTCAGAGATTCTCATTGTGTTTTTCATCCTTTGGTCTTTTTCACTAGTGCTTATGTAATTTTACCAATGTTTATGCCCCTTCCTCAGTCTGTATCAGACTTCACTCCTTACTTTCATACTTCTCTGAACCTCATCTGTGCTCATTCACAACCAGGGGGAGTGTGTCTTCTTATTTCCAAGGGTTTAAATGCTGTGATCACAATTACATATTTGGGGAAACTCTACCGGTTTTATGTGTCAAGCACCTTTCCTCCCTTCTCTAAGAAACACAAAATTCACCCAGGCTCCCTATATGCAGTTCTCTTCCTATGGGGAAGTAAAACAAAATACAGGAAAAACCAAAACCCTTACTGAAACTCATTGTACACTACACTCAGGCACTGTAAAATATGAATGTTTTACCTGAAATGTTATTAATATGTTCAATAAAGAATACAAAACCTTGATTGTCTCCCAAAAGTGTTTGCATGTGTTGCCTGAAATGTGTACACAGATCCAGATACTTCACAGTAGGAAAATTATCCCATTTAGGGCACATGATCAGCTATACAGTGCTGAAAACATTAGGATACATTTCTTGTTATTATTGATTATTACTTTGCAGTTCTCACTGGTAGCAGTGTATAATCTATTTTTAAACCAGTTAGCTAGAAAGTATATGATAATCACTGTTTAGGAAAATTAATTACTGAAAATCTAAATATCTAGATGTCTGATAAATCTTTGTCTGTGCTGAGACTTCTTTTTTCTCTGAAATGGAAGCCTGCAGAAATTTCTATTTTTTTTTGTTTTCCTACAGAAACATCTAGCATTTTTAGCTCTTTAATTACTTGTGACCACATGATCTTCTGAATGCTCTATTTTATAAGCACAAAATTGATTTTCTCCATGTATGTTACCGTGAAGCACGAGATCGTACATAGACGTGGTTTAAAACAGCAGCTTAAGAGATAATTAAAGAGTGCAGTTTCTATATCATAATACATTTGCCAATTTAGGGAACATTATTGGTGGATGACCAACCCATGCCAATTAGGAAACTGTTTTTCTTAGTATTATAGCTGTTTTACAGGATCACATATGAAATAACTAAAGAACCCAAATATTTTTTTCCCAGTTATACTTTTTTTCTTGAAAGACAGAAGAGTTTCCAAGGCTACCTCCAAGCAATGATATTGCTGTTTAATTAAAGTTGATCTTCAGCTGCTGATACGATTTCCTCTGAAGCCACAAATTCATTGATTCAATGATTTTAAACATTATATTTACAAAAGGACATGAATACAGCATTGCAGTTTCTCATAGTATCTTCAGTGCCAGACTCAGCTAGAAATCTTTTCATTCTTTGGTCAAAGTTCAAGAACATGATGGTAATGTAGATGTCTCAAGGGCCTGCCAGTGGCCTCAAGCAGAGACTTTATTTCTTGCCTGTCCTGTGGTCTCATTCCTATTACCAGCCATATTTTGTGGTATCCTTTTGTTTATTGAATATCACTACATAGATATATGTACATATGCATGCATTCATATACATACACATTTACGTATAAGTGTGTGTGTGTGTATGTATAGATATATTGCAATTGCTGCTGGAGCAGTAGAAACATGAAATAGCATGTACTCCTCAAGTGCCTCTTAGAAAATATTTTGCATGAGCAATTGGGAAGAGCCAAACACCTTGTATAATTGAAGAAGAGCAGAAGGAAGAGTACTTGGCAAAAGTGAATGCAGTAAATCCTTTTCTACAGAGCACTGGCTGTCATCAGTGGGACTGTGGGAGAGAGAAAGACTGTGTTTAAGTGGCTGATTTGCAGGGCAGAACTAGTCTTCAGATATGGATGCAACTGTAGAGAATCCACCATCTCCTACTCACTTTGTCCTGCCCATTCCAGATGCTATACGGTACGAGAGTTTTTGTTATTTTTTTTCTTTCTTGGATCTCAAGAAATCCCTGTGGTCAGGTCTCTGTAACCTTTAACTTGACCATGGCCACCAAATGAATGCTTTCCACTGAAGGAAAGTCTTAAGCAGAAACCAATTGCCTGGACCTTTCTTCTGAGTTCTCACAAGAGAGAACTGACCTCTCTGTAAGCAAGGAAAACACCATACGAGTGAACTTTTGTTAAAATATTTGATTCACTAGGTCATGAGCCTTTTCTGTAAATTCCAATTCATATTAGCTTATATAAGAAAATTTTCACATGGATAACAAACCAATGGAAAGGAAAATGTGGCAAAGTTTCTAATTCTGGTACAGAACAGTTTAAAGTCTGGTTTTCATTTGCAGCTTTATTAATGGATCAGTAGAGAGGCCAAAAAGAAACTCATTAAAACAAATGCATTAGAGAGAACTGTGTGATTGCTATTGAGGACAAAAATAGAAAAAAACCTAAACTGCAAACAAGCAATGTTTGAAAGTTTCCTTGAAAGGGAATTGATTATTGGGCTACTTAAATTGACTGCTAAAATGAAGTCAGGAAGAGTTTTGCTTTTTATTATTGTTATGGGTCAGACTAAGGAAAAGCCAAGGGGGTAAGCTCCTGGTTTTCCCCTTGCTTCCCCCTGTGCTGTGGGTGTGGTCAGTTGGCTCCTAAGAGCTTTCTTTACCAATTTCACTGCTCTTGCAGAGGCCCTGGGCAGCACAAAACATTCTGGAAATTGTTTTCATCTTTACAGCTGGTTTTAAGTTGTTAGAAGTCAATGGTGTTATTTTATGGCCTGTAGAGTAAGGAGAATGGGATGTAGGATCAGCGCTCTATGGAGTTTTCTAAAGGAAACACCTTGAACACTGCAGAATTCAGTGTCCGTTGTCACCAATAATGAATCTTGCATTCCTGTGCAAATCAAGAGTTATCAGAAAGAAGGTCTATTTGCACTGGGTTAAAATGAAAATGAGACATCTTTACTGAAGGGCGATGTTCCAGCATTAATTTATCTAACAAATTGATTCTTTGTTTTGTCAAACTTTGAAGCATGTCACAATCTCCTGATGATCTAAGTCATGAGTCTCAAAATGAAATAATAGACTTTTGTTCTAATCAAGTCTTATGGAGAACAGTGCATCAACAGCAGGCAGACATGATGTGTCTTGTTGCAGATCTGAGAGAGCTCTGAAAACCCCAGAAATGTGCCACATTACCTCTGATGTTGCTGGGCAGAGTGGGGGAGGAGGAGGCAAGGAGCCAGCAGAAAGAGCGTGTGGGCACCAGCCAGTCGCTGCCCAGCTCTGTTGCTGCTTCAAGAGCTGGAAGGGAGAAACTATCATCTGAATCTGCCTTTTCTCCCAGACATATGGCAACAGGAAATCACTAACTTGAGAGAAGATGCTGTCAGCTTCTACCTACATCTCTTATTTGGCCCAGAAGACTGCTAAAAAAACACTCTCCTGGACTCTTTGAGCTCTTCCAGATGGCATGAGACTCAGTAGATACCTGATACTTATTGCTGACCATCATTTGTATGACTGTAGTGGTCTACTACCACCAAGTATCTCATGCTTTTTGATGTTTTGATTTCTGAGACCTTATCTAAATAGCACCAGTGATCATAGTAATTCCTTATGACAGACCAGTTAAACTGAGTGTGTTTGCAGTTTGTTACACCTGGGTAGATATAACAAATATTAAATAGAATGAAATTTATTTTAAAAAATATAAAAACAATGCCTCAGTTTAAATGGACCCACTCTAGATTATTTGTCTAATAATTTCTCCATGTAGGCTGCACATATTGCTACTTAATAATCTAATGCCTGGGCATTGGATGTTGGAACAGGATGACTACTTTTGCTGCAGTCTTGACTGTTACAGAGCCTCTAATGGACACAGTCTCAGCCCAATTTGTGCTGAGGAACCTAATTTAAGTACTTGACATCAGAATGTTAGCTTTAAATACACTTCAGCTTTACACTCAAGGCTAACTAAAGTTGATTGCTCAATACATGTCTATGTAAGGAGAAAAGCTTTGGGCATCTTTTAAGATATAATTTAAAATACTGAGTATTTTAAAATTGTAATATATAAACCATATTATGTATGTTTTAGTATATATATGTTAGTATTTTGATACAATTGATCTTGTAAAGAAACCATAAAAGCATTTGATAGAGTAATTTGAAATTATTAATCCTGTGTGCTGAAAAGGACTACCTTTGTTAAGATGCAAGGATTCTTTTATCTTCCTTTTTTTTTTATAGATAATAGAATCTACCTAGTTTTTTTTCTCCCAGCACAGTCTAAAATTCACTCTGCAGTTTTTTCCCCTCAGAAGTCCCAACAGATCTTTAAACTCCATGTGAAGGGTTAGATCATGACTCATAATGACTGACTGACAATTTGTTACTTCCATATTCAAGCCTGAATCTACACCCTGTATGTGTGTGTAGAATGGAGTTATTAAATACAAATTAGTAGTTTCCAAAGTAAATGGGGCTTTACAGTAAATATGCCAATTCAGGTTATTGAAATTCATCAGCTTGGAACACTTGCCATTCCAGTTGTAGTAAAGAATACTAACAATAAATAGCAAGACACAGCAACATGCAAATTATTATTCAATACTTCAAAGATAGTAAGCTTTGAGGCATTGTGCCAAAAGATCAAGGAAGAGTGGGTTTTCTGAGTGTGAATTATTGCACTGTAATTTATGCTCTGATATATGATGCAGAACTTGTAAGATCATTAGGTGTATGAACTTTAAATATTGCTAAATCAAATACTGGCTTGATAATGTAGTATGATAGATTGGGGTTCCTTCTCCCTTTGAATTTATAGTAAAAACAGGGGACAAATTTACTTTGCCAACAGTATAGCAGGATCCTTTTGTGTCAAGACTTGCATGTTTTAACTGGAGATGAGTTTAGGTGAAACCCTCAGGCTGTAGACACTGCTAGAAGAGAGAAACTTTGGAAGTTGAATATGTGTTCAATAATGTAACATTGTTAACATACAAATCTTATAGTCCTTAAGCATTATGTGTAAAGAAACAGCATTGTGAGAGGACAACTACCAGAGAAGCTTTATAATTTCATCTAATATAATGGTGTCTGACCTATCTTTAAATGTTTGTTCTGGGTTTTGGCTCAAAAGTTTTGAAACCTTCTTGATACCTGAGTTTTGTGACTTTTATGAACAGAAACATAAGTACGTGGTACCAAACCCATGATGGCAGTCACATCCTCTTTGTACTCTGATGAAGCAGATTCAAGCTATCATCCCACATGCTTCCACCTGGAAAGGAGAAAGTCAGTAATGATCTCCCATCTAAACAGGAAAACCTCCACTTAGTGCACATTGTCTGTTTAGACTGCATATTTTATCTGTGTTTGGACATAAAGGCCTAGATTCTTAAAGGTGTTTATGAACCTAATTTCTGGACAGGTCCCTAATTTCTCATAAAATTAGGTACCAGTATTTTAGAGCTAATGGTGATCATCATCTAAGTGCTAAAAAGTGCTGAATGAGTAGCAAAATAACGCTCTGTTTTAGTGTTTTGCTCCTCTGTAACAGATCCTTGTACTCTAGCTGGTCATGCTGCTAAAATTTTGTCCATGTTTCTTTGTGTTAACTTTTTTTTCATGAAAGCATCCTGCAAGGGACTTATCTCTCTTCCAAATGCAATTGACAGCAAATAACACCACTCTGTTTGAAAGGCAGTATGTAGAATCACCAATAAAGACTGATGTTTTTCAGGTCCCTGCCCAACTCACTGTCTTGGACCTGAATTTTGTGTTCTCACAGAGCAAGGGGACAGTTCTCAAAGCTGAGCTGCCTCTGCTTAGTTGAATTCAATCTTTTGCATGTGGACAATAAATGGGTAAATGAAGGAGCATTTTTTATTATCTCATTCACCTTCCAATTATCTTGCACAGTTTAAGAGACTGGCAGAAACACTCCTCTTCCCCTCCTTTTCAGAGGGTTTGCATTTGCCAGAAAAAACAGAATTTGACATTTTACCAATGTAACTGAGGGAGAAAATGGCAAAATTAAAACAAGACTAGGTTCACTCAGAGGCTACACTGATACTCGAGGGCAAAGAAAAAAAGATATTCAACAGGAACTTGAAGTACATAAAACAGTAAGCCTGAGATCCTTAGCAAAGGCTTCTGGCACTCACAGAGTGTAAACAGTAGAGATTAATAAATATGATTAATTAAATTGGACCAGATTTTGCTACAGGACGTTCTGAAGTGTTCAGAATCTTTCCACTATCCCCTTGTCCCCTACAAACTTTCATTGTAGAAGCTAAAGTAGCGGTATTACTTCATTAGCTAGAATATGAATATAGTTAATAGTCCACTAATGTAGGCACTTTTAGGGAAGCCTAGGGAGAATGGATGCTTAGACCTCATAGTCAAACTGTTAACAAAAAGAAAGTGGTAACAAAATTGTAGGAGAGATTTTGGTCAATAAATCATAGTTTTCTTGTGAAAATTGTTGCCTATAGAGACTTTTGCTCAGAGTTCTGGGAAAGGATCTGTTTTCACATCTCACAGAGACCTTTTTTTCTTTGTTATACTTGGTATGACTGTTCATAAATGGATAAAAAGTGGTATACCTACAACTTATTGGTTGAAAGCATAATGTGAAACACCTTCATGTAATATCTCTGTTCCTTTTTTCCTCACAAATAAGGAACAGGTAACTGAACAAGAAAAGCAGCCACTGTAACATTACTGATTATTTTTTAGAGATACTAATAGATAAATGATGCTCTGGAGGAGCAAAGGAGAAAGAAATGTAGTGTCTGTCTTTAAACACAGAGGGAAAGAAGACTTGAAAAATTAAGTCCAGCTGGCCTTATATCAATACTGGGAAAGATACTGAAACAATTTACTAAGCAGTCAATTTATAATTACTCAGGGATGATAAGAAAAAGCCAATATGGATTTATCAGGAAGAAGAATGTCAAGTCATTCTAATTACTGTCTTTGACAAGCTAACAGTCCTTGTGAATAAAAGAATGGAGTAGATATGGCATATATTAATCTTGCATTTTGACTCATCCTCATACACCTTTCTCACAAGCAAATTATAGAAAAATGACCTAAATGAAAGTACTACAAAGTGGTTGAAAGTAAGTGTTTGGGAACAGGTGTGAGTAGTTCACTATTAAAGTGGGTAGTTGATAAATCCATTCTGGTCAGTGTTTTGAAGGACTTTATAGATTGTCATTACAAGATCTTAAATGTCCTATCAATGAGGGAGATTATATGTTCTTTTGAAGGTATAACTGACAGTAAAAGTTATTGTGAAAAATTGGAAGAATGATATGAAACCACTGAAATGAGATTCAATAAGTATTAGTGTGAAGCACTGTTTCCAAGGAGGGACAATCATACACAGACACAGAGCAGGGAGTAAGTGGTCAGACAGCAGAGCTGCAGAGAAGGAGTCAAGGGTGATAGTAGAGGACAGATCAAGTATGACTGAAGAACATAATGTCATTTCTGAACAAAGACATCATTTTCTGGTGAATTAAAAGAAATGCCATGTGTCAGGCAGAGGCAGGAATTCCATCCTACTTGGCACTTTGAGTTCTCAGCTAGGCAACACGACCAAACTTTGGACACCACTTTTTCAAAGAGTTGTAGACAAATTGGCGAGTGTCCAGAAGTGAGCAACAGGAATGATAAGCGGTTTAGAAAACATGACCTGTGAGGAAAGATTGAAGGAATTGGGTTTGTTTAGTCTACAACAGAAGAGCCTGAGAGGGACATGATAACAGTCTTCAAGTATGTAGAAGGTTGTTGTAAAGTAGGCAGTGATCAATTATACTCCAAGTGCACTGACAGAGCACAGAAGAAATGATTGCTTTAATTTGAAATAAAGAAGGTTTAGGTTAGATATTGGAAAAATCCCACAAAAATAAAAATCCTTTTACCACCCTGAGGATAACTAGGTACTTGAACAAGGTAACAAGGAAGTTTCAAGAGTTTTTTTTTAAGAATTCATGAATAACATGAATAAGGGCCAAAGAAAATGCAGGTATTTTCAAAGAACAAGGATGAACAAGGTAAAGCACTGGGGTTCCTTTTATGTCCTATATTCTCTGATTTCTGTGAAATAATATGCTCTGCAAAAGAGTTACCTGACCCTGAGCTTCATCAATGTAAGAATTAATGAGTTTCCTAATTTATACCGGGGTAATTTACATTATTTGCTTGTCTGAATTTGTCTTCTGGTTTTGTTTCTGAAAAAGGGGGTTCAGTGGTATAAAAGAATTGCAAGTATTTAGTTTAGAAAAACCCACAAAAAACAGCTGAGTGCAGTAAGCCATTATTACTATTTTTATCATAAGTTTTTATAAAGTTAAGCAAACGAGGCATTTAAAGCTTTAAGTTTATCTCTTAAAGCACAAAGGCCATCGGTGACCTTGTGGGTGCATTTATATCCCAGAGAGCATTTTTCTGTTTCTGATATAGCATACTAAACTGTAGAATTTTCCCTATAGAACAGCAAATATGAAAGCATCATTATCACCATCTGACCTTCCCAGCTCCTTAGCAAGGAAGGTATCAGTGAAGGAGTGCTAAACCTAGACTGTGTATTGTGGAGACTGATAGGCAGTTTCTGCTGAATCTGCTTTGAGACTGCTAAATTCCAGCAAGGAGATGGCGTGACAGGTGATAAATGATAACATCTGGAACGACCACAGGAAAATCTGCCAGAACTAAGCTGCCAAAAGCCAGAGCTCTTGCCAAGGGTTCAGGCAGCATAAAAACAAGGTGTCTAATTCTATCTTCTTGCTGTTTTTTCACCATCCAGTACAGTTATTTGTGATTTTTTAATACTGAGCTTAATTTCAACACTGGTTAGCTAGGGTAAAGGAGATACTACTTGTTTCAGGTTAATACCTACATATGGGACTCAAAGGGACCTCCTGGGTCACAGAACCTATCCCTCCTGTTACTGCAAATTGTCAGGTCTTATAGTCCATCTGTTTAATGAAATCTGCCTTAAAACTCACTATGAACAGCAGTAAGAAGCTGAGCCAAGTGCATGGCTAGCATTTCCCAGCTGGGACTGCTGGTCAAAAGCAGGGAAGGAAATGATAGATGAATGTTTCTAATTTGTAGGTTATTGCATTAAACTGATTAAACTATAGGAGGGAGACAAGTTAAAGGGCTTAGGAAAGCATCTCAATAAGCAACAAATATGGAGCATGAGAAGAAAAGTTTTGTTTATAGCTAAGAGGTGGTTGACATAATTTAGTATCAATACATTTACATTTTTGATTGCATGTATGTGCGTGAAAATACAGTTAGAGTGGGTACAGTTTTGGTTTAAAATGCTTTTTACATAAGTCTGCATAAACTTTCTATCTGATCTGGATAGACTCCTCTATTATTTACCTTCTTTCACATTTTTCCTGCTTAAAATGTATCAACACTTCCTCTCCCTTTGAGGACTATGAAATTTCCCAGTAAATATAGCATCTATATAGTGTATAATTGACAAAAGAGTCAGTAATGAAAAGGGGTTTCCAAGCTTGAACTAGTATGAGGCCTCCCTCTTTTCAATGCCCTCCGAAAGGTCTACTTTAGCCTACCTGTGAGAAGTCAGCCATTTACAAATGATTAGCTGGACAGAGTTACAGTTTATCTACTGTAAAAGAGCACAATAATATTGCATCCTAAATTCAGATTCACAGCCTTAAACTTTGCTTATTTGAACCTAAAAACTCTGCAGAAACTGTTCTATTAGCTAGTGTATTACCAAGTATTGCAAAATGGCTAGACATGACATTGCTGCAGAGCTGACTTTTCAGTATTATGTAAATCACTGCACTTACCCATCATGACCCTGAAAGCATCCTTAAGATACCACACTGGAGTAGGTGTCCTGGTGGACTTTCAGCTCTCACCTTTCTGACCCTGCTTGAAAGCCCTCACTGGCTCCCATATTTCAACTCCTTTCATTGTCTTTTCCTTGGTCACTGTCCAAGGGTCACCTTTCTCTCAAAGTGTTTGTCCATAATTTTCCTTGATGGCCTTCCTAGAGTGTACTTCATTCTCCCTTCCAGTTTATCTTGCTATTCCTTCCCTCCATATGGACTGAAAACTACTTCTCCCTTGTAAAAAGACAGCACCATATCCCACAGCCAGATCTGCCAGATCTGCTAGAGCTCATCAAATGACATGGTAAAGGTATAAGCATAAGTGTTATTCATGACATTTTCCTTTTACATAGTGTTTGTCATAACGTCCTGTTCTCCAAGTAGCCATACCTGAAAGATCATCAAATATCCAAGATATTATAGCAGTGTTTATGCTGATAAACATATCATGGACAGGGACCATTCTCTCATCCCTGCCACACAGCATGTGGTGCTGTGTCTCCTCTGAGCGTGTGGTTTCCCAGTGGATCTAAAATATAACTATCATTTTAAGTGATTCTTTTCAGGTATGTTCAATAAGGGGAGGGCTCTGTTTCTGCCCACAAGAATCAAGGTTTCATAGTGTGAAAATTGTGGGCTTGTGTTGCATGCCTTGGTGCAAAGGTGTGTAGCAATCTCTGAATGCACAAAGCCTTGTGCACATAGTATTAGGGGACAGTGCAGACAGTAAATCGTTGTAATCTCACCCACATTACCTGCTGGGACTACTCCCTGCCCTATGTGCTCTCCGATCAGTCATGCCTGGGCATCATTACTGAGAAGTAGTAGTTGGCACAGGCCAAAACTGTGCCAGAAGAAGTACTAATGAATGATCATATTTCAGTGATCAAGTTCACTCCCCTGGCCTTGATTTATTTAGTGGTATAGATGCAGTCTATGTTTTGGACAAGCTGTACAGAGCACTATCTGTTTTATTTTTGCTCTTATGTACTAAGGCAATGTGTAACATATCAGACACTAATGTTTTTTAAGATATTTTCAACCACAAGGGTTTTTTTATGACAATAATAACAACAATTAAGAAATGAGTGCCAAAATGTAGCTCATGTTTTGCATGTTGTAGCTTTTCTCCAAATCAGACAAATGTTCTGTGCTAGGAAATAAGAAGCAACGAGTGGCAGAGTTCATGGACAGTAACTCCTGCTTTGAGCTGGAGACTTTTCTAGACATGTTTATTATCATTTTGTACTGATTCGACTGCAGGTTTAGCAGCAAAATAAAGGTCTTGTTTAAAGGAAGATGTAACTCATTTTATGAACAAGAACTGCAAACAGCTGCTTCCATATGTTGCTAGTATCAGGAAAAATTCTTTGTTAAATGGCATCTTTAAGATTAAACTGTGCGCTGAAAATAAACACAACAAAAGTGTGAGATGATTGAGGAGAACAGTGACCCACTCCAGGAGAAAATACACTTTGTTTCAGCTAGTGATGAATCTGCATGACCCAGACAGAGTGTTCCAACATTGACTATCGCTGTATTCTGCAGTATTTTGACATGTAATATAAATGTCTGTGATAAGGGGTAAAAGGCACATTAGGCCATCTGTGCTAGTTTTAAACCTGTTTGTCTAACTCTGGGATGTTGTAACCATTTTTTTACTATTTTCTAAAAGTGAATTTTTAACATACTTTGGACCAGATTCTGCTTTCTGTAGTATCTCTATTGGAAAATGTTTTAAGTGCAACCCTCTGTTAGCCAGATTGAAACACAGTTCACGAAGGTGTCATCATGCTCTCTTTGAAGCTGAAGGGAAATGCATCTGCCTTGAATGAGAGCAGGATCAAATCACCTAAGCAAATGGTTGACTAATCGAATAGTGCCAAAGAAGCTAAGTATGGTTTGAGACCTTCTGTAAAGGAGACAAAGCTCTGGCTTCACTTTTAATGATGAAGTGTTTCCTTCATAACGGTTAGAGTGTGAATCTCTGCCATCTTTCTCATGCCCCCAGATTTTCTCTTAGTCTTATGGATCTTTCCTCTGTAATAAATCCATAGAGAAAAGCGAGATTTGCAAGCCCAGTCAAGACTGTCTAGTTCTTGCAGTGTGCTCCTGTAACTTTTAATCACCTGCTTCTTGCTATACTTTCATACTATTGTCTCTTTATGAGTTGTGTGCCTTGCTTCAAAGGGTTTTGTAACACAGCCTAATGAATTGTGTATGTTTGGCATGTAATCGGATATCACTTATTGATCATTAAGTGACATTAATATGCAAATCTTTTACACAGAGAAAATATGGCTTCAAAACTGCTGCTTAAAAATTAATTGAAGAAGGTGTGGGAAGGTTAGTGTATGGATGCTTGTGCAGAAATATGCAAGTGCCAGTTAAATAAATGGCAAGATTTTTTTCCAGACCTTTTCAAAATATAATTTAATTCGCTTCTGCATTATTGGTTTGCAATATTTTCATGATATACAGAATATTGTGGGGTTTTTTTTACTTTGGCAGGCATATATTTACATTTTGTTATAGATAGATGAAAAATCTTGAAAAGATGAGCCACCTACTGACAGTGGAGAGTGCCTGAAAAAGTAGCTCTCGTGGGTTTGAGATCCCATTTCAGCATCAGACTGATTCTTACTGTGAAGCCCATCTCAGCAGAACATGCTGGATAGTTTCCTCAGGTCCGTCTCAACCCTGCATTTCTACAGATCTCAGATTTTGGTAATGGCTACAGTCACAGTATGTTGCTGGGCTGTAGTAAGTCCTTCCTTGTATGTGTTTAAGGCACTACTTTGCAACCATTTAGTCTTAGCTTCAGTATTAAATCATTTTTAAGATGCTCATAAGCAGCATATTTATTTACTGCAGGTTATATCGTCTTCTTATATAGCCTTCTTCTGTTTTGCCAGATTTTTGTTCTTAATCATGTCAGTCTTTCTGTGTTTCCTATCTGTGCAATCAAGTGCATGTCATTTACACTCCTCCAATCTGAATTGAGAACATACATTTCAGCCTTATATGTATCCAAGCAAAGTGAGCAAAGGAGAAACCAAATGTTAGTAACTACTGCTTTCCGTGTCTCCTAAGGAAGATTTATCTGGATATACAGTTTTGTGGCTGGTTTAAACAGGGAAGTGACATTTAAAAAAATCCACTTTGGGGGATGTTATTGAAAGAACTTAAATGCATGTTATGATTAACTTGCCAAAGCTACTAGGAGTAAACACATCCTTAATG
>NW_008677677.1:0-16712 GCF_000695815.1 Acanthisitta chloris | reverse complement strand
TCCCACATCTCCCTCCCTCCCCTTCACCTCCCAAGTTTCATCCTAGCCTAAGGCAGTAAAATCCGTAGGGTGGGGGTTTCCTTAAACACATTGTATATGAGAGTATGTGACTTATCATCTCTGTGCCTCATTTACAGTGAGACTTAGCAGCTGCTTTGCAACCATGTGATACATTGAGCTTTGTATAATAGTTCACTTGAAGGTCTTTGCACAGTTCAGGCATGTCAGCTGAGTACCTTCAAGCAGTGCAGGGACTTGTAATTAGAGTGGCCCGAGGCTGCTTGCCTTTCTGAGGGGCTTTGTCTTCCACATGGATCTCAGTGGCATCCTGTTTCCAGAGGCTCACCATCTGAGTGCTCCAACGTGGGCTCAGCGGGCGGTAGGGGGGATCCGAGGTATGCCAGGAACTGAAAACAGGTATGAGAGTTCAAGCCTAGACAAAGGTCTTGTTAGTCATTTGAACGCAAAGCATGCAGCACCTTGCCTCTCTGCTGGATCCTGCGGCAGGTAAAGAAAGAACCGCCCTGTGCTTTACCTCAGAGGAGTTATGGCCCAGTCCCTTTCCAAAATAAACAATCCACTGGTTTATCTGTAATGACTTTTGTCACTTTAAGCAAGTTGGCTGAAGCAGACATTCTTAGGAGGATGTCAAAAGAAGAAACTTACTGTTTTCTTAGTTGGCCTGTTAAATGACTGCGTCACTTCTGAAGTACTTTGAAAACTTTATACCCTGCGTGCAAGTTCCCATCCATTTTTCCCTGCGCATTTTTGAAAGCACAGATTGAGCAATTTGGAAGGGATAGACCTGAACTTTCTATTTCTGCCATGCCATTTTTGTTATCCACTAAGACAGATGAGAAAAAAAAAAAAAGGAAAAGAACCAAACAGATTTTTATATGGAAAAGCACACTTTTGGCCACTCAGACTTGCAAAGCCATGGGGAATACCTGAGGATCTTAAAGAGTAAATCAACAAGACATTGGTAAACCTGCTGCTCTAGGAAACAAACAAAAAAAAGGTTTTACCTCATAAAGAAGTTACATTTGAGGGTTGGGGTAGGAGGAAATGTTCCTCACAAGTAGAAGCTGGTACACTGTTTTTGTCTGTTACTCTCTTGCACTGGCTCTGTAGAAAGTATAAATCAATGTATAAGAAATGACAGGTCTGAGTGTAAGAAAGCATGTTTACCTGCCCTTGTACCTCTGTCTCATGTCTCACTGAGGAAGAAATACCTCTAGTGCCCACACTCACTGCTACATGGAAACATTTTTTTTTTTTTATCCATAATGCTGCAGGGAATCACCATTGTGTTGGGCTGGACTTCACCAGGCACAACAGTCCTCCCTCCCCACCACCTCCTACACCTACTGCCTGCTGCACCTGGCTGTGCTGTACTATAACCTTCAGATGGGTAGAGTGTGATGAGTGTTCACCAAAGTGACTGAGGGCAACAGGCAGATCACCCCCTTTTGAAATAAATCTGAGCTGTCACTTTCTATGGATGAAGAAACAGATTGCCTGTCAGTACTGCCAGGAGGCACACATCTCTACCTCCTTGGAAAAGCAGGGCTGAGGGCACCACATGTCCATACCCACCACAGCATATAGTCCTTGTGGCTGTATTTATCCCTCCAAAAACAAAGGAGGACCACGGGTCATCCTCTGATCCCAAACTTGCTCAAGGTCAACTGTCCTCAGAGCAGGAAGCTCTGGTGGACTATAGCTCTACTAATAAATGAGATGGCTGGATTACAAAGAAGTGGATTGGCAGCACTGCTGCCTCATGAGGCTGTTCCTTGGCTCTGAGCAGTGCCCACCAGCATGGTGAGGCATTTGCCAGAAATGGTCCAGGGGTCATCATGGCCCTGAGACCATTCCCAGTAGGCCAGATGGGCGCATCCCCACTCTTCTGGTGGGAGGAAGGTGCTCTTGTTGCCAGTTGGCCTCAGAGCCAGAGACCAGTTCCAGGCATGCTTAATTACCAGTATGAGTAGCTGGACTTTGCACCCCTGTGACTCAGAGAGTAACCTCGGGTTTTTCTCTGGGCCATGGGGTGTCCCTGTGACCCTGTGATATAATTGCCATGTCAGTCCGGGTTATTCAGTTCAAAGTATCTGAAGTAGCTGAGGGCTATGTTGCAACCAAAAAGCAGTGTTTTTATAGCATGGATTGTATGTGTGTGCTGTATACCCAGAGGTGTGCCAGGTGGGCACAGGGAACACTCTGAAAGGCAATGTCTACTGGGACAGCATTGAAGGCACACAGAACATGGAAGAAGACAAATACGTTGCCGTCTTAGCCACACTGCCCTTTGGAAATGGTCCCTGAGGGGAACTAACTCATACTGATGCCTTTGCTGCACCAGCTTGCTGCTCTTGTTGCTTTTTCTGACATTGCTTCTGCCACTGCTGCCCTGGCTCTGCCACCACCTTCAGTGAACCAGGTGGCAGCAGACACATGGACACACTGCAGACACAGAGGGCTTCCTTCAGCTTTCAGCGTGGCTGTGTGAGCTCAGCCCACGAGCTGGGTTTGCTGGGCAATACAAACCTGACATCAGGTTTATGTTGCTGGCACTCCATGTAACAACTGGGTTTGCTTCCAGCCCAAAGCTCCTTGCAGTCGTGGGTGAATTGCTTGCTAGAATAAAGCTGGCTAATTTAGTACTAATTTTGGAGTGTCTACACTGCGTTTTTGTTATGGCAGTCTAAACAGAAACATTCAGCAAGCTCACTTGTGCCTCTAGAAACAGAAGACTAGAAACAGCCCAAATCACTGGGTCTGTTTAGCTAAATCTGGGGCTTGGATGCTGTAATTCATTCATGGTAATATTATTATTTATATCTTCCAATAATAGTCAGTAGTACTGAATAGATTTTGGCCTTGTAGATCCCTTCTATATCCAAAAATAGGGAAGCCTAATGAAAAAATTTCCCTGCTTCTCTTGGGTTTGTAACTGAAAGTTTTGACTTTGGGCTTCACATTCTCTCTAGTATTTTGAGTCAGTATCTCCTTTTATTAACTTGGATGTTCTGAAGCTTACCTAATTACCTATGACATATGAATATTGTCACTTGGCCGGTTTTCCTCTAAGAGATAATATTTTATGAAATTCTACATATGCATTGCTAAATTGCTTCAAGTGCTCTTGGAAAGAAGCATTATATTCAACTCATCACAGAATGGAAGTTGCAGGTTCCCAGGAACGGGGCTCATTCAGCAAACTTGTATCCAGCTCATGTTCTTTTAACACTGAACATGTTTGTGATTCTACTCTAACTGGTGTCAGTGACAAAAGCCCATTGATTTAAAGGAAAGTAGGATGGGGCGCAAAATGCTAATTCTGTTGACTTTCTTGATGGGCTTCAGTTTAACCCTACAGCACCGAAGACTGTTTCATTTCCTATGGTCCAACTTTATCTCCTCATCTCAATGCTCCAAGTTTACATGACTCCCTTTTTCATCCCATCAACAAAGAATTATGCTGAATTATGGCTTTGTTACTAAAGGGGAATTCTGTGTTTGAGGTATATTTTTCACAAGGCATTTTGGCCAAGTGGATGAGGTATTAATATGAGAAACTATAAACAAATCTTGGTTTTCTAAACTGCGGATAGAGTGATTGGCTTAATTTGTTTCTATACACTGCCATCTTGAAAACTAAACTGAAGCATCCAAATTAAACAGGAGATGTAAATATTAGCCAGATGTTCCCCGGTGTCAGAACTCTTTTTTGTTTCTTTTTTTTTCTTCCTATTAAACGGGTATGTTTTTTTACATCTAACATAATGACCTATGTTTTAGATTTTGGTCCTGGCCTAATGGCTTTTTATCATATGATTATGATATCATCTAATCATGTAAGCGTCATGAGATGCTGTTCAGCTTTGCTGAAGCACATGAGTGTCAAACTGCTTAGTTTAGGCTGAACCATTTGTCTGACTGTCTTAATGTGGGGAGTGAATGTGCTGTTAATTTAGGAAATGCCAGCTGAGGCTGAGGGTTTAGCGAGCCAAGCAAAACAGAGCACTGACCACAGATTGAAACATTACAGAGTTCCTTAATGGTTCTGTCAAAAAGAAATATAACCTTTTTTTTTTCCCCCTACAGAAGTTGCAATAGCCTTCTGGTGTAAGTAGCAACCAGTAGGGTTTTAGCATTGATAAACACGGATGGAAAAGACAGGCACTTGACTTAGCTTTTGGTTAATGCTTTTTCCTGAAGACATTTGTTTGAGTTTGATGATAGTGAAGCTTTTGGTTCCATTCCTCACATTTAATATTACTAGGCAGTGACCAGTAAATCAGGATTTACCAGATACAAATGGAAGATTTTCAATGTAATTAAAAGTGTAACACTGACTTTATGCAAACAAGGAAAGCAAAATGACAGCTTTTTTGTTGGTTTTTTTTCCTATTACCTGAGCCTTGCTCAGAAATCTGGTCTTTTTAAATTTACCTTAGTGCAGCTCTGGATTTGTGAGATACTGAGAATGCCTAAAAGCCTGGAATCTCCTGCTAAGCACTGACCATTAAACCTAGTCCTAGAGCTTGAACAGTTATGGGTTCTGCTGAGAGGCTTTCATGCAACAACCCTTGCTCTAAGACCTCTTTGTTCCTGAGCACCAGGCCCTTGTCCCCCCTTGTCTTTTGCTTTAGTGCTGGTATTTGTTTACCGATCTCTTCAAAACAATGCTGAGTTTGGTTGGAACTAGAAATTGTTTTGTGATGTCTGCTTAGCACCCTAAGGACTTTCCTGGGTGAAAGAGAGAAAGCTTAATAAATAAAACTACTATTAGTATTCTTTATCTATCCAAAGTTTGTTAGAGGAAAGAGGCTTGCCTGTGAACTCTCGTCTGCAGAAATTCTCATCACTTAGGCCATTTAAAAATAGACTGGACAAAGCACTAGGGAGCACGCTGCAGAGGGCAAGTCTGCACTGTTAACAAGAGGGACTAGATGACTTTCCCATATCTGTGCTATTTCATTGTAGTGAGGTAATATGCTACCACTGTGTCCTCTAAGGCAACAAAACAGAATAAATTAATCTCAAATGCATGTCTGCCCTGAGATTTCCACCACAGTCAAGCATCTGGAAATGACCAACTAAGAATATTGCTGTTAGTGAATTGCAAAATCACAATAAGGAACACCAGTATTTGAAAGTAAGGCTTTGAAGGTCCTTCCAGCTTATAGGAATACATTTTACAAATCATCTTTGTGAAAATGATTTAAATGGTCTCTTTTCCCCTTCTCTGACAAAAGGTGTGAATTGCCTCCAGTGACATTGTCTTCATCCATCTTGCTGCTATATGATGTACCCCGCTCAGTAAAACAAAGGAGATGGAGACCACTTCCACTCCCAGAAAGTTCTCATTGCATTGCAGTATTAGGCTTTATTTTGGTTTATTACTTTATTGCCTGGAGAATGTGAGAGAAATCAGGCTGTATTTCTTGTGGAGGAAAGAGTCTGTCTGTTGAAACAAGTGAACCATAAGGAATTGATCAAAATCTAAAGAAGCCTTTAATTTCAGTTACTGAAGACACTTTATATTCTGTAAAGCATGTTTTATAGCACTTAAAATAAGCAGAGTGAGCCTTTAAAATCTTCATGTTTGCTTGGCCTCATACACTAGGCAAAAGGTCATCAATGGGTTTGAATTTTGAGAGGCCCCTGGTACAAGTGACTGAAAAGATGGGACTTCACACCAATGAATTAACCATTCTGAACAATCCTAAACATGCAAACCACTGTAGCTGAATTAGCAAGATGTGCAGCTGCTACAGACGAGTAATTTGTCAGTCTTCTCACTAAATCCCTCTCTCTCATAATCTCTCCTTGTTTCATGTCTAAAATGGTGTTTCAAAAATCTCAGTGGCTGGACCTACCTCAATATATGCACAGCAAGACCTGTACTCTATTACTGGAGACTATTAATTTGTACCTCCCAGTTCCTCAGTAGTCTTAAGGAAAAGCACCACCACTCATTGGTTGACCAGAAGTGTGTTCAATTAATATTTAATCTTTGTTTATGTTGTCTACAGAATATTTTCTGAGATACCATGTTGTGTCTTCTAGACCTGGAGTCCTCAACAACTCAAAATACAGCCTCCAGTCAAAATGTGCTTTGCCCCGATCTTGTTAAAAAATTACACAAGGAAGAAATTACTTAATTTCACTCTGCATACAGAGAAAGAATGATTGTTTTCCATTAAATGTTTTGCAATGTCCATGCAATATAATTATTTTTGTTAAATATTTTATGGTTTTTTAGTACATAAAACTGTAAGGGATAGGACAAGGGTTCAAACTGAAAGAGGGGAAATTTAGGTTAGATATAAGAAAAAAATTATTTACTGTGAGGGTGGTGAGGCATTGAAACAGGTTACTCAGAGAAGTTGTGGATGCCCCTGGATAGGGCATTGAGCAACCTGGTCTAGTGGAAGGTGTCCCTGCCCATGGCAGGGGGTTGGAAGTAGATGATCTTTAAGGTCCCTTCCAACTCAAACCATTCTATGCTTCTATGATTCTATAAAAATACTTCAAGAATCTCCTTGTGATTAAAGTGTGATGAGACTGTCCCTGTAACTACATTTCTATTCTACTATTATTTCTGCAATAATAATTTTTAAAATGATAGCACTTCTTTTATCCCAGGTTTGCAGTCACAACTTCTGTATATCAATGTTTCACTTAAGTGTTATTAGTCAAGAATTGCTGCTATCACCAACCCCCTGTGATAACAGAAACTCTGTTACAGTATCACTAGTTTCATATTAAAGCATTCACAAGTCAAAGATAAATCACAGGTAGAAAAAAAAAAGAGCAGCCAAAAAAACCCCTACAAAACACCCAGAAAGCCCAAACCAAAACCCAAATACATGATGAATGAAGGTCATGTGAAAAAAATTATATAGATATGAGATGGACATATAACACTGACCTTCACAGGAATGACATAACACTTGTGCCTATCACCTTGGGTGACTTCACAACTGCCCTGAGTGGAAGATGTAAAGCAGTCTCGCTTACATATCTCCCCAGAGTGCACTGAAGCTGAACTGAGTAATGTCTGGACTATTTTCTGAACCTATCCAAGATAGCAGTTGAAATCCATCCAGGTCCAAAAGGTCGTAACCACTTCAATCAAAGTTTTTGCATTCCCCTGGCAGCACCTTTCCCATGCGCTCAGAGTGGTTCTGGAGGTGAGTACTGCAAAGGAGCCAAAGGCCATGGGGAGGACTGCAAGCTCTTTACTTACCTATATCTCCTAGTTTCAACATGCTGGACAAATGGTATGAATTATCTACAGGCTTTACTCTAACCATAATCTGCATTGATGCCCAATGCCGCAGCCAGGGCTTGGAGACTGGACTTCAGAGATTTCTAAGTATTTTGGGGACAATATCCTGGAATGACCTTCTAAAGAGGTGGTGAATAGAAAAGACTATAACATTGTCAAGAGAAGAGTTTTTTTATATTTATAGAAAAGACAATTCAGGATTTAAAAGCAAAAGCTTCTGAGTAGGTGATTTATTGGTATTCCCAAAGGATGTGTGATTTCAGTTTGTTGATCATTTGTTTTATACCATATTTATACTGGCCAGGAAGGAATTCCCATTTCCTTTTCTCCCTTGATGTATACCTTGGACTCTAGGTTGTTTATTTATTTGCATTCCTTTGAAACATTGAGAGACTGGCCATGGCTAGAGACAGGTGAATGCATGCAATAACAACAGCTTCCAGGTGCTTGCACGGCTTGTGGTCCTCACAAAGCATCAAACCCATGTACTGTTGTGGCATCAAAATTCCTTGCCCTCTTTCCCAGGTTGCACTGGCAGGGAATTTTCAATGTTTATATTTTGCTTTCCTCTGCAGTAAATTTAACCCCATAAATCACCTGGTGCGACAAGGACTATGGGCAATGGCAATACCTCTAGTTGACCTCTTCATTCTCTTGTCACATTAATCATCATGATTCTTTGTCCCTTTCTGTTCATCTTAAGCTTGCTATAGAGTTATAAGAACTATTCAGAGTGGATCAAAATACAGAAAGACCTTTTGTTTGCCTGAAGTTTCTGAAATTGCTTTATGTTTTAACACCATGAAATCTGTACAAGAAATCCCTATAATTTGGCAGCTTCACTCTCTTACAATCCGCATCACAGTATCCCCATAGCAAGTATAAATATCTTCCATTTTTAATAAAGGAGACCTAACTGTGTTTGAAAAAAAGTTCTCTGAGAATCTGGACTAGTCAAATAAGGCGGAATTAATGTATTTGTTATTACTACTGCTTTGGCTGTCTTACAAAAATATAACAAACACCACTGACCTTAACACAGCTAACAGTAGTTCAGTGTGAGATACAGAAGATGATGAAAACCAGAAAATGTTTTGTTACATTTTGCAAGGTAAAATGTCATTAGAATCTTGTCCCTGCTTATGATATTGATTGTGGTCTCCTACTATCCTCTACCTGGAACTGCAATAAACTCTGCCCATCTTCATGACTGGAGGCTGCATATTCCCCTTTAGAAACTGTGGGAGGAGTATAAATATATCACCATCTCACAGAAAAGGATACATAGGCTCAGAAAGTTTACATTTGCCAAACTCACAAAAACTCCTGTAGCAAGGCCACAAAAACATTCTCAGAGCTTCCAGATGCCATTTGACTACTACAGACACAAAACTATACTTCCTATGACTTGAGCCAGTAATTACATCAAGGATATGTTTATCAGCAAGAGTTAGTCAAGGGTTTTGTGAGTTTATGTCTCTTTAGCTACTAACATTTAGAGAATTACTGTGGTCAGTTGCCATTAGGATTTTACAGAAAAATGCAACAAAGACTTTAAAAAGCATGTACAAATAGGCACATGTATGTACATTAAAGTAAAAAATAAATCATGTTGCAAGAGAGAAGTGGGGAGTTTTAATTTATGATAACTGAAGGAATTTGAGATTACTACTGACAGGATTTTCTTCTTTAATAAGATCACAGTAGTATAAATAGAGGTGACATATTGCTTCACTGAGAACTATAAAGTCCAGGTCTGTCTTATGCAGTCATTTGCAGCCGTTGTTTGCAGATGGGAAAATGTAGGAGTAAAGTGAGGAGCTGCAGACAAATCTTAATGTCTGCACAAGGTTCCAGGCCTTAAGGTTTAGGAAGTCTATTTTTAAACTCTAGTTTCTTTGAAAAATCAAGACCTGCGACTAATGCTTGTCATTATGGTATAATGATCTATCTTCTTGCCAGAGTATTTGGGGATTATGTTTCACAGAGAAACAGAGTTATCTGCCAGAGATTGTTCTTCATGTTTGTGATCTGTTTTCTCTCTTTTCCTAGTAAAGTCTACAGCCTTCCATAGCTCCTAAGGCATTAAAACCAACTGTTCAAATGTCTTCTCTCCCAGATTTCAACCAGCCTGTCTCTGTCCAAGCTGACTGCTCCTGGCATCCTGCTTAGGGAGATTTGTGTGGCAGGAGCCAGCATCCTTCTGCTGGTGCTGCTCAAGCATCTCCTTCCTTGCTGGGCAGCTTGCTTAAGACTGGCCAAATAGTCTGGGGGTCAGCAAAGCTCATTGAAAGACTGAACTAATACAACAAACTTCAAGAGAAGACTGCCAGAAAAGAAAGGAAAAATGCCTTCTGTTTAAGAATGCTTAACTAGGTACCACTTCACAAACAATGCCACCACCAAAGGCCTGTGAGCAAAGAAAATGAATCTTCACTGCCCTGGTTTCATGATCAGCGTCCAATTTCACCTGGGGCTGGATAGGGAGGAGGTATTAGTGCATTAGTATGCAACCTGTTTGTATATGCAATTGTATGCTGTGCTGTCAGAAGGTTGCGTGCCTTCTGATACACGTTACACCCCTCCAAACCATCTGAAGTAGACAGTTAAAGAGTTCTGAATGACAAAAGACCTGTCTGAGCAGCATATGATCTACCCATTGCGTGTGTGTTATGGCAAATGCATGATCTGCCTACTGGCTATGAAAACACTTGAAATATTTTTCACATATGGGAGCTTAAGCTGATAGATTGCACTATAATATGGTAAGTTACAGATGTCTGGGCACTGAGCAATTTTGATTGTGATACTCAGGTGCATATTAGCCCTGAGGTCTCAAATCCTTTCCATGAGGCAATGTATTCCTCCTACCCCAAAGAGCCCTCCACTGTGAATCAAATTCCTCACAGTGATAAAGACCAGTTTTCTGTGGGTTTATTTATAGAAAGGAATTCTAGTACCACGTGATTATATATCTGTTACACAGGCTGACTGAGAAGGATGCTTCATGTATAAGACAAGGAGATCCACTAGTCAATGCTTGCCATTCCCTTACAGCAGAGATGTAGAGAAATGGGCTTTAGAGCTGTTGACTATGAACCACTTGAAAGGAGAATTTGGCACAGCCAGGAGAAATAATGTAACAATATAAATGAGAGAAGCAGATTGGTAAAACCCACAACTGTGATGTCCTTCCCATCTTGACAGTGTTAAGGTCCCAAATACAAGTTTCTCTGTTCCTATTCTCTCTCTTGCTTGACATACAAAGGTTTGCAGCAATGAAAGGGGAGCTAGGGGGAAAGAAGCTATATGTAGTTAAGGAGAAGACTTGCATATGACAGAAGCATTGTAGGCTTGATCTAGCTCTTATCTTCTGGGAAATAAAATGAACAAAAGTATGCATGCTAAATTTGAAACAGGGGTCAGACTCCTTCCAGTTTACCAGAACTTTTCCAGATTAAATGGTCTGTTCAGGCTCGTACACTACTTTGGATGGAAAGAAGATAAGCACCAAATAAGCACTATTGCTATTTTCTAAAATAGTCTTGCTGCATTGGTTTCAAGATTCAGAAAGAAAACTGAAACTGTATGTAAAATATCCCTCAAAATACCTTAACAAGATCAGTGAAGTGGATTTAGCAGTGATATAAAGTGATCATGCATAGCAATTGAAAAAACTGCATGGAAGAGAAAGTATTACTTTTTCTTGACTTTCAAGAGCTTTGTTTAACAATGTGCTTAATAGTCTGCCTACATTAAAGCATGTAATTTAAGTGAATTGGGTCTAAATGAAATAGCTGGCAACAAACAGCAAACTGTGTTTTCATCTACAGTTGTTTAAGATGGTTATTGTTAGTCATGGCAAGGTAAGTCACTGTACTTCTCAGTCTCCTGAATTTATTCTTTATTGTTATTTGATTCTCCAAAACTCATTGGATTCCTCTACCTACTTGCCTAAAGAAGCAGCTCACACATATCTTGATTCTCCAAGTTTTATTCTTGTTCAAATGAAGGCTGAAACCTCAAAACAACTGCAATTTCACATAGTGTTAGTACAAAACTTTATGGGACTAAATCCGAACTTCTGCAGTCAATTGTGGCCACATTAGGGCCATTATCAGCCCAAGCAGTTACTAAAAACACTAAAAAATGTTTCACGCTACTTGTCCTGCTGATGTGTTTACCAGGCCATATTATCTCCCCTGCATGAATGCAGATATTGGGGGTGCTGTTACATGGTCATAAAGAAGGAAAGCCAAGAGAACAAGAACTACCTCCTTCCCCTCTATCCCACACCCCTCCCTCCCTCCCCAGCACTCCCCCTGTGATCTTTAGTGAGCTTCTATTAGATAGGGGTGTAAAGCCAAATTTAGCTCTTGGTTATGCCGGTGTGTATCTGATTAAATCCACTGCCTTCATGAGAGATATTCTGGTTTTACACTGTTATAGGAGATAGCAAGTTTTGGCAACAGCCTTTATATAGCCATGTCCCGTAGTGTAAACAGCTTGCTCTTATGCAAACAAATTACAAAATTGTGTATAGAGTAAGAGAATCCCTGCTTTTAAGCTGTCGTTCTCAGGAAAAGGAATTAAGTCATCCAACTTGGATATGTGTAATCCTTTTGAATTCTACAAATTTACAACTTTCTATTGCTGTGTAAACTTGTGTTTCCTTGCAAGATGCTGTTTTCTCCAATTGTTTGCTTCTTGAAGATATAATTTTAAAAGATCATACTGTATCTAGTCATCTGCACCATCTGATGCAATTTAAGAAAAAAAAAGACCATTAAATATAGTTAACACAGCTTGGTTCTGTCTTCTTGTTACTCCCCTACAGGCAATGGAAAAGGAGCCCAGAAAACAATTTGTTTATTATAAGCAGGTCAGTCCTCCAGGGGATTCATGGAATCACGCAGTGGGAGAGGACAATCACGGCACTGAAATGGTGGGTAATTTTATTTGTTCCACTTGATGGTCACAGTGGCATCATGCTGGCCAATTACTCTTGAGTCAGCAGGTTTCAGAGGTTAAGACCCCCTTGTGGGTTGCAGCACTGCAGGCAAAGTATTCAGGCCAGATTGAAACCGTTTCAACAGCAGAGACGCCAGCCGCCTTCTCCCTTGGAGATCTCCTTTTTCAACTGTGTACGAGACATACATGTGATAAAATAGGCATGTCTCTAGCATCGAGACAGCTTAATTATTGAGAGTGGAAAAAATGCCAGCTTCAGATAAAGAAAGGAAGAAAATCAGCCAGAGAGACAGGCTAAACTGAAGAGGCATGAAGCGAACAAATATTGCAAACTTTGAGTGCAGGTTCCAAAGGAAAGATCATGTCTGGGAATAATCCTCAAGCCAATAGTCTACTAGAGTTTCAAGGCAACGGTTTCATCACATTTTTCTCCAGTGGAAATGTTTTAAGCTACTTCTTCAGTGATCTGTAATTCTAAGGGGAAAAACAGCAGCAAAGCGTTTGCTTTACCAGTAGAACCTGCCACAAGTGATTGGGCAGAGACGGATATGAAATCCAAGCTAGCAGAAATAACGTGTGTGTGTCTGTATGTGTGTGTGAGGGAATTGGGAAGGAGAGTTGTCCAAGACAGGCTGAAATTGTTCCATTAGGCTTAGACGAAATTCATTAAGTGACTCACATTTCATTTGGAGAGGGATATGGGAAGTAAGGAAGTGGCATTTTATCCTCTTAATGATAATACTACTGTTATGATCTCGGAAACAGGGAAGGCTATTTTCAGGCTTAAGCTCTGTTGTGTATGTGACATTTCAGGCTTAAAACATCTCAAGTGTATATTTCCTGTCAGAAATATTATGCTGTGAGAGCTGTTCAGTTTCTGAAGGATTCACTGGAGAGTTAAGATCCATGCTTTAACCTTTTTTTGGCTAGCATCATGCCAGTTTGCAGTTTCTGGAAAACATCTCAAGAATCTCAGAACCAAGACATAGATGTATTATTATGATTAATAGTGGTGCTAATTCATCCAGAGCCTATTCTTGAGAGACAGAAATGATCAGTGGGACTCTAAACTCTGATGTCTTGCTCTGCAGAACTGTATCCAATGACCTCTTAAGCTTAATAGAAATGTCAGGCTATTTGAATTTGCAGAAGACATTGAGATGAAATGAAATGAAACAAAATGTATATATCAGGATTTTATTTTTTAATCATTTTATTATTAGGAGTAATTTTTCCTTCTTCAGCAATAGCAAGTTATAAGAAAACTTCAAATATGACAAATTCTGCAATTAACTTTTTCAGATCAAAAAGCACTTTGATCTGAAAAATGCTGGTGTATTGCCTTTTTTGGAAGAGATGTCCCAGGAAAAGGAGGAATCCAAGCTGGGAAGTTTCTCTCATCCTCCTTATTCCTCTAGCATCACTTTACATGATACAAACACAGGAAAACTCTCACAGTGGCAAGTCCTCACTATGGTCAGCATCAGCCATTGACATTATGTCCATATCTAGCCATGTGTCTGGCCACTAAAAGTGCAGCAAAGCCCAATTCAACCTATTGTAAATCACGTACATTTTACATTGTGATGATTTGAATGCTGGCAGAAAGTTAAACATACTTTCTTAACCTGCTTTGCTAAGCTCTGGTCACTGTGAATGTGCACACATTGTTACAGGTGTCTAATGAATAAAGGACACACAAGACTTAATTCAAATAAATAATTTTAAGATCTTATTAATGGTCTTTTGAAGAGCCTGGGAATCTTTTTATTTTGGAGTTCAGAATATGAAACAGAACTTAGGAATAAGATGAGAATCAGTCTTTGTCAGCTGGGTTTAACTGCTTGAATTTGGTTCTCCTGCACAAACAGTTGGCAATTAACCCCTGCATGACATATGCAGAGGCCATAAGTCTATACTGTCCAGCAGTAGTCCTACACTGAGCTGCACCTAAACCACTACTTCATCTCCTAAGTTTTGCTCCGGCCTACTTGACAACCTTGGATTTCATACCAGGACAGATGGTAGACAAAGAACAAACTGGGATGAAGAAATTGCTCCGGGAGGATGGAAACAATGAGGAAATACATAGTTTCTCTTTCCACTGCCATTAATAAAATATCAAATAAGAACACATGCTTTTCATTCTTTAGACTTGTGGAATAAGTGATATTGATAGGAACAATGTAATTTTGTTGGTTTAATTGAATGCACTGTTTCATTAAATATATTTGGTTATCTCATGTTTTAGAGATGATCATCAGTGATGGTAGAGAGCTTGCTCTGCCTTGGATGACCTAGGAAAAATAAGGTATAATTAATTGTGAATAGTCGAGTTCATTTTGATGGCAAATAATTTCCACTTTGGTTGAGGAACCTCTTTTTATGACACAAAAGACCTGAAGCAATAAATAAAGCATGAGGCAAATTTGTAAATCAATATAAGAAGGAACTAGGATTTCTTGCTGCTCAGAAACATGTTCTGCTACACTAGGCTTAAATAGACTATGAATCAAATTAAAAGGGAAAATAATCGGTGAATTTGCCTGATTTACCCAAACTTCATTCCATTTACCTGAAAGAAACTTCATTCTTCTTTTAAAAGTTTTTATCATAAATAAATCATAATACATAAATAAGATACAGGAATATATTTTTAATGATAGGAACCTGTATTTCAACATACAACTTGCTGTCTATTCCCAATGCTTATTTTGCAATTTTGCCTAATATTATGATTTTTTTTTCCAGGATCTGGAGGATCTGGTGATTAGAAACATGTCAATGATTAATAGAAATAAAAAATTTCAATAGTATGTGTGATTTCCAGTCTTCTCATAGATAGTTCTCATGAAAGAATCTCTAAGATTTTATCATTTGTGTCACCAAAATACAATGGCATCTGTTGTAATGAAATGCACAAGAACAATTCAGGGAACCATGAAGGCATACTTCAGAAATGTCTGTCCAAAAGTCTTCTTAAATTTTTTTTAATGATATACTGTATAAATTATTAGGGCAAAATCTGTCAAGCAGAAAAGATATTTCAGCCCTTAGGAGTACTCATGAATATGCAGAAACAACCTCAGATGTGGAGAGTCTCGGCAATTTGTTGTAAACATGTGTCCTTGCGTATGGATCTTCGTGTATGTACAGGTATAGATTGATAAAGATCTACTGAACTACATGCTTCAAGGGAAAACAATTCAGGACTTTCAGAAACTTCAATAAATCTCAGTTGGAAGTTGGAAGACGTTTTTCTGAGATTTCTTGAAGTCAGTTTGATAAACATAGAATTAACCCATCTCCTACACATCTCAGACAAATCTGCACCTAGTTCCTTCAGTAACTGTCACTTATTAGGGACTTTGACAGTACGACAGTAAAAAGAAAAAGAAATCTTGCCTAGCAAATGAAAACCTCTGTGAATAGCTGCCAAAGGAGAAAATACATGATTAGTCACTGCTGAAATGCCTCTTCATGTGAGGGGAAAGCACATGATTCACATCCCAGTCACACTGCTGCCACACACATCCATCAAATCTGTTGTACCTCAGCAGAGTGAAAACAAGGCCAGAATTTAGAAGAATTCAGAAATGGGAATTAAGACCACAACTGAATTTTCAGTTCCATCGCTAAAACAATAAATATATTTCATCAATCTGATCCAAAAGAATTTAATTTTTTCCCTAGGGCTTTTTGTTCACATGAAAATATGAAAACACCTTACTTTTTAATTTTTTTAACCATAGAATTGCAGAATTCTTGTGGTTGGAAGGCAGATCTGGAGATTGTCTTTTTTAACCCTCCATTCAAGCATGGTCAGCTAGAGTAAGCTGCCTGGATTGTATCATGTTTTGCGTATCTCCAATGATGGAGACTCCACAGCCTCTCTGAGCAACCTGTTCCAGTGCCAGTGTTTGACTACTCTGACAGCTTTATGTTTAATACATATGCATAGTCTAATCTAATATGCTTAATGCATTTAAAGTCTATTTTGGAGCTGCCTGCAATTAAAGGTGAGGAGGTGTAAGACAATATCCATAGGGGTTTAGAAAAAAGTCATACTCTTGCACTGATTCATGCCCTGCTGTTAGCGTATGTGACGGTTAGCTCCAAGAACCTCCTGGATTAGGCATGACTCCACCTGGTAGGATTTGAATCAGTCTTCCACCTCCAAGTGGTCAAACCACCAGTCTGCAATGTATCCAAGTGTAAAAAGGAAAAGGAGGATGGACTCTGACTCATAGCACATCAGACCAGGCACAGTCCAGGGAGATGGATTTAAACCAGGCGTTGCAAACTGTATCACTTCCACACTGCCTTTGGAAAGCACTTTCTTGACAGAAGCATTTTTGATCTTTGGCCTAGAGAAAGGCGATAAATTAATTAATAATTCATACTATTAATAATATAAATAATTAATAATTAATAATAG